>NW_027187731.1:0-65369 GCF_041381155.1 Argopecten irradians
CAATCTGATTAAAATAAAGATCCTTGTAACCACTCCGTTATATAAAGGATTGGAAAATATCCCATAGCGGGTCACGTCCAGAAGACCTTTATACCACGTGGTCTTCATATAATTCAATTTTGATTGTTATGAGCATTTTCATTGGCTTAAAAATTGCTTTTTCATGCCATAAAAGAAGAAATGGCGTTGCTTCTGATTGGCTGAGATGACGGCGTAATGATTTCATAGACAGAAGAGTCCCAAAATGAATTTTGAATATTGAAGAGATTATCTTTAGCTAATTGAATTATACGGATTAATTTGAATATTTTTTTTATGTTGTGGAGATATAACACAAAAATCAGAGTGTACTCTCATCATGAACCGCTTCGCGGTTTATTTAGAGTACACTCATATTTTTGTGTTATATCTCCATAACATAAAAAATCTATTAAAGTTAATCCTTAAATAAGATACGTTTTCTACACCTTGTCATATCCATTGAAAACGATATTTCGTCCCAATTTACATATACAATTCGCTTTATTGTGCTCTTTGGGCGAGGTGACTACGTAAACCAAAATAATTCTGACAGTTTTTTTCAAACTATTTCGTCCCTGAAATTCACTGTCAAAATTTTGCAAGTAACAATTTGATTGGCCATTTCCAAAGGTCACCTGGACATGACCCCTAATGGGATTTTATCAGATTCTCTTATCAAACGTAGTGATAATAAGGATCTGTATTCTAATCTGATTGTTGAAAGTTTTGACATATTATTACAAGCTCTCTTAGTTCCCTTTTCTGTTAACAAAAAAATCCTGTCCTTTTGGACTCTTGCATGAAAATTATCTCCATAGTAATAGAGTGGACTATGAAATCATCAAAATTATAAAGCAATACATTTACATAATGCGATGTTTAAACAGTTCATTAAGCATTCACGCCCTTATCAACAAAATTAAAGACCATTATACAATTCAAAAATATATTTCAAATAGTAAAGACGAAAATGTAAAACTTAAAGGAGGCCGTTTTACGGTCAAATGTCAAAGGGTGAAAATTTACACTTATTTAACTAAATATTAGAATAAAGATAATATTTTTTGAAGTGTCGCATGTAAAAATTGGGTTTGTAAAGTCCAGTTCAGAAAACTGATAAAAAAAATTTAAAAAGTAGATCACAGACAATATTTACGACTGAAACAATGAGAATGTGACATTTGACCCCTAAAATTAACATGAGCGCAGAAAAAATCGGATATTCTAAATAGCATACTACATGCAGCTGACCCTAAAGTATTTTCATGTAAAATAGTTTGCTTATCGCTGAGTGGCCGTAAAACAGCCCAAAGTGATACCCCTCCTTTGCAGATGATTGAAGAAAATTGAAAAAAAATCTAATTAAGTTATAATTGCACTTTGTCACACATTTACGTTATTAAGCCTTTTAAATCCATAAATATATATCTATATATATATTTAATATCAAATATCAAAGAAACACAATTTAACAAAGCACGACAATTTATTGCCTCGAACTCACGATCTACGGCACCCAGACGCCTAGCCAAACATACCTGCGCCTTCTACCACTGCGCCACATCCACATCCCCTCCCCCTAACCTAAGACAGTTGTCCACACATTTCCATACACAGTTTACCCCCTCCCCCTAACCTAAGCCAGTTTGTCCACACATTTCCATACACAGTTTACCCCGTCACCCTAACCTAAGACAGTTGTCCACACATTTCCATTCACAGTTTACCCCGTCCCCCTAACCTAAGACAGTAGTCCACACATTGCCATACACAGTTTACCCTGTTTGGCTAGGCGATTGGGGATTTTCTACAGTATGTGTGTATGTGTTAGAGAGTCTATTGAATGTATTTGTATATTGTATTGAATGAAAACCCCGAATAAAAAGATTATTATAAAAAATAAAGATACGCTTGTTAACCATAATTGTTTTACGGGCGTGACGGATGTGTGTAGTAAAGTAGTTTGAAGACAAAAGTAAATGTAGACATGTATGCGGATGTAAAAAAATATACAGTGGTATATTTACTATATTTTTATATTAGTATATTATTGCCGAACTGATTAGCAAACCAGTGTACTACACATATACGTCACTGCTGTTTTAAAGCGATTTCACAACTTCTGTAAAACCATTATTGTGAAGATGACGTTAAATTGGGAGGTTTTGAATTTCGGACATCCCATACTATGTATTATTTGCTTGTCGACTTGTTAAATAATTGTGTATCATACATTGTATATACATAATTCTTCCATCAATTCTGAAATGCGTTTATCGTCAGCAGTTCACCTCCTATACAACATCCGGCTATTTTCTGGTCAGAACCTGTTTCTATCACGTTGTTGTCAGGACTAGCAAAATAACTTCACAGAGATTTAATTATTCGACTTCGGATAATCTACCTCACTAAGATAGTGTATACCTTGAGCTTATCAACTATTCCACCATCCATCTCCTTCATAACATATTTAATATATGACGCAGCTAAACACTTAATCTTAATGAAATAAACCAAGAGACACCATTTACAGAAAAAAAAAACTTGAAGGATTACGGTTGTCTACACGACAATTGATTATAAATAATGCCATACCCAGCCAGAGATATAAATCTATGTCATTTTTAATATGTAAATGGACAATTTGTAAATCATCATTACGACGAGCGTTGAATCTTATCGAGTAAAATAATCATTTAATCGTTTGGTTTATGTCTAGCAGTTCTTCTGTTCTGCTGATCCCCATAATCATACCCGTAGTTCACAGTGCTTCGCCGACATTGTTCATGTAAGAATGGGCTGAGTTAATCATACTTCCCATCGGTAACGTAGGGTTCCAGAACGTGGTTACATTAAAATAACATCATAAAGGAATATAGAAGGTACAATCAGATATCCCCGACTCCCTTAAAACTAGTATATGTTATGATGCACGTGGTTAAGGTGGTTCGATACAGTTAGGCCCAAAAATTTCCCCTCGTTTAATTTTCTTTAAAATTTGCTCACTTAAAGATTGGTAGATAAACTGTTTATTAAGGCTTTTATTTGAAATTTGACCGTGCGGTTTTGGAAATATTGTACTCTCAATAACCCTACTTTACCGTCTGTTTTTCTCAAAATAGAATTTTACACACATATTTTCAAAGCTTGGTAATTGACTGAAATATTACAAACAACAACATTTTTTATCTTTAATGTGTAAGTTTATATGGCTATCAATGACCTCAATGTCGTTTCCACTCTTAAAAATACAATAATTGTGAATTTTTCACGCGAATGCGTGTAAATGAGGCCTAAAAAGGGCCAATTTTTGCATTTGAATTTCAAATAAATACCTAATTTTAAAAAATTGTGTCGTTTAATTTTCTTTATTTTTTGTCCACATAATAAGACAGTTGTTTGGGTTATGATGAAAGAAAATAAAAAAAAAATTGACCGCGGAATTTTTGAGTAATTAGCCTTTCTATACCCCTACCCCCTAAAAAATGACTTTTTTCACAATTATATTATTAGACCAAAATCGAGCGGTAATATTTTTATAAAGAACATCTTATATATTGAATATTATAAAGTGTAATAGTCTGATAATATAAATTGTTATACCTGTTAATGTTATGTCACGATGCCATCAATTTGATGCTATACAAAGCTAAAAAATGGCACAAATAAGCAATTATTTTGCCTGGATATAATATCTGAAAAATGATTATGGACAATTCCGTGCAAAGATTCTATTTCAATTACCCTTTAGACAATCCATGATTTTATATTGTTTTAGCGGAAAAATATTTTATCAAAATCTATCTTTCCATCGTCGAGATATCTTAGCTTCAATAGTCGTTTGAGGCAGATATTCAAGCATAAATTTGAATTTGGCGCCAAAATTGTAGCCATGAAAAGCGTCTACGTGACAACGATCGAAGTTGATAAC
This sequence comes from Argopecten irradians, assembly GCF_041381155.1. Lineage (NCBI taxonomy): Eukaryota > Metazoa > Mollusca > Bivalvia > Pectinida > Pectinidae > Argopecten > Argopecten irradians. The sequence continues at coordinate 3,953 of NW_027187731.1, forward strand.
TTCAACTTGATCACACCAATGTCGATAAAATCGATGTCATCATACACAACTGTATGTCTTTAATATGTTTTTTGAGGAGATATCTGCATATCTAATACATGTAGATATATATTTATTATCCGAAGTAAAGTGAACTAAAACAGATTTTTGGATCCTCAATATAACCTACACGGCAAGTACAGTATACGCCTAAGAAAAAAATCTCTTATTCTGAATCCTCGATCAACGTTCAGCTGATTACTGTAGACAGGAACATAATTATATATATATAATTAGTCTATGCCTACATGTACATGTTTACAGATATAGTACTGTTGTTGACAATAGCAGTTGACAGTTGCTTTTTCGTAAGATAGTATTTAATTAACTGAATCTTCCATGCATTTTCTCAAAACGGGAAATACATGCATCATCTAATTACAGTAGTTAAGCCTTTGCCTTATCGTACATGTATACAGTAAATAAAATCTTGTTTCCCGAACGTGTTAGTGCTTATTGGGGACCATATTAGCTAAACATGATACATGTAGACATCTACATACGCAATATTCATGAAATATACTAGCTTGTACAAATTGAACGAAAAGCAGGGGTGGGGCGACGGAGAGATGAAAATATTTCTGTATCTGTAGATTTATACTTGACTAGAGGATTACTCGGCAAAATTGGAATATTTAATTATGCATCTCCCTTAAAACACATGTATATTAAGTGTCAAATACTCACAGATTAACGGAGTTGGACAGAAAATGTTTTAATCACTTGATTGTTATGAAATCTCATTTTATTCAGTACAAGATCGAAACCGTATCGGCATACATCAGTCCGTTTGTATGAGTTATGTAATGTGCTTCTCAAAAGATATATGTAGCTTCATGTTATATTAGCCTAGCCAAATTCAAAGATCTGACAACATTATTTTTTTCTAGTTTGTCGAAACTAAGTCCTACACCTACCGTACAAACTTTGATTTTCACCCGGTATCAAGCTTTCGGCAAACCGAACTAAGTACAATATCGACAAATACGCCGTTTATCGACTATACTATCCTGATTTTAACGTTAAAAGGAAAGATATCGTTAGACGGATAACATATAGATCGCTATTCTTCATAATCTTAGTCACAAAAGAGTTTTCATGTGCAGTTCCGAATGCACTCATTGACCCGAGGAGGTCCGAACGAACGGCGCATTCGATCACTGTTCGGAACGTCCTTAATTCCAATCACACTAACATTATTATCGAAGAGTGAAATCGTGCTATAACCAAATAATTTGTATATAATAGTTTGTAATAAGCTTATTTATGTATATCGGTATATCAATACAGTCAATGCATAAATTCAATGTATATGCTTGCAGCATGTTTCAGGTTTCCCTCGAACTTTTCCATTTCCCTCATCTTTACATTACGAAATAGCCAATGCATGTGCTTAACCCCAGAGGCGTTGTCATCAAACAGAGATAATAAGATATTAATTTATTTAATGATACACTAGTTTCACCATGCTTGTAGTTTTATTGGACTACTACATCTCACAAATCGTTTGTGTGGAACAGAGTTTTATTTTTTTTTATCTCATTTCATCATATTCTATTATCAGATGTTAAATTTGTATAGTCTATCACTTTTGCTCTTGTTTTATAGTGAAAACTGTGTAAGTGTAATACATATTTTTCTCCGTCTGTCTGAGTTTTAAACATTCTAATTTCACCACTTTTATAAAGTTAATAATTATAAATGTAAAAAATCGTTTTAACATGTACACGTGAAAAATGGGCTCGAAAGATGCCGAATCATTCCGAACTCATCCGAACATCGTCGCGACAATCTCAAAGTAACACGAGAGTTGTGAAAGTAAGACAAAATGTCAACAAATTTTCGTAAACAAAACATGTGGTCGACCTCATCAGACTGCAGGATATACAAAGAAAATAATGCTCGCACATTACAATATTTGATACACATTTTACGGCAATGTATAAATTGGATGTCTCAAATACTCATTCTGTGGAAATATACCAGCATGATTTGCTAAAAATAAGAGAGAAGAAAAACGAAAATAAACACATGTGCGCTTACACTAGTTACCCGCTCATCACATGCAGGTCATGTCGAATGTCAGTCACGTGATATGATTCGGAATCCACAAACAAACCGAAGTCACTGAATATGGCTGTGATTGAAGGCGCTTTAGTCAAAACCAGGAATATATTATCCTAGATTTCGGCTCATATGCCGACATATGCTTTTACATGTCAACGTTCCAATATCAAATGTTTAAGCGACATATCGTTACAGTGAAATTAGCATGCAATATAACTTTAAACACTATTGGAATTGTGCAACATGCAACATGTCGATACACGTCATCTCCTTAAATATTACCAGAACATACAAATCATAACACCAATATATATAAATATAACATAACGTGACTTTTTCTCGCGTTTTCATTGGCTCAGCCGCCGGAAACTATTTAGCCATAGTCCCGGGACCATGGTTTCCCGCGAGACTATGGTTTGACGCGCTTTTTGTAAAGAACGTAACATTAACGAAAATGACGTCACTGTCGCTATCTGCGCTGCTCACTGGCAAACAAGCTGTGTGTGGACGACGTTTTGCAAAACATAGATGTCACGGTTTGGAAACTTGAAGGCTGTGTCTTCGGCTCGGATACTATGCCATCCCTCGACAACACAATGAGACCATAGTGCCCTCAAAAGAATTTGTTATATATACACTTTATTTATTTCACATGTATTGAAAACAACTAATTCTACTACAAATATCGCATTGTGTGAGGAATATAGATTGTCAACAATTTTGCCCATGTGATCGGGCAGTGACCCATGGCTTCGATTGCTCGGAATAAAAGAACAGGCTTAAGTCAAAACTTAAGCCTTTCTTCGTATGGAACTCATATGAAAACTAAGACTTCAGTCAGTTTTGGACTTAAGTTTGTTTCGGGAAATCGGGGCTTTTCATATTCGTGTCAGGGATCGAACACCTGGCTGCTAGATGACAGACGTTTACTCATAACACCATTCAATCACCTTCGACATAAGAGCAGATCGACATTAAAAGTTCCGTCAGATTTGGAATAAAGTCACGTGATCGTATTGAAGGATAACGCATTTCATATTGACGGATAAAGCACAAGTTTATCCAGCAGTGATTATTCGTCAGTATGTGGGGCAGTTGTAGTATAAGAAATATATCTGGATCTATCATCTCTAAGGAAGTTAAAAAGTTGTGACAATGAAGAATGGACCGAATCACTACTATAACAGTGATCATTAGCCTTGAGTATCTTAATAAATAAGGAATAAATGTAACGAACAGACCGGGATTCGAACCCGGGACATCACATTACTTACCGAATGCCTAAATGACTAAAATACCTGGTCACCGATCGACCCAGTTCTATCCCGCTACGTGATTAACTTTCGTTGACAAGAAGTGTTTTTTTTTTAAATATCTGAAATATACCATTTCTATATTTCTAATCACACGATAGCAATAACAGTCAACAAGTGAAACTTTATTTTCGGTCATCATTATGACTACCGAAGTTACCAGCTTTTAGCACCCGACACTGTCTTAAGTTTATCGTCAAACGTGTAAACGTAGACAAACAATATATCTCCTACAACACTTTAGTACCCAATAATTATATACCGACCGACTATTGATGAAACACAATACACATGGATTTTTTAAATATCGTATAACATACCACGCAGTGTTTACAGACATTTAAACACAAATCGCAACATACTATTATCATTAGGGTCAGTGTGCGCCTCAAAGGAGTTATTTGAAGCCCAGTACACAATAGTTCACAATAGTTCAAGTTATCTAACCTTTAACACAGACTGAATTCTTGGTAACACACGTTGACTGTCTTGTCCGATTTCAGATCATGGTTATATATTGCACCTACTAATTTAAAGGGACGGATTGGTAAAGTGATAAACAATCGACGGTATTTAAACTGGTCGGTATTTCACTGAGGCGTTGAAACGATTAATTTACCTGTAATCTAGCCTGGCCACATGTGCTCTATCGCACACATTGATTCTTTTCATATAATGGTTATATCACACACGTCTTATTAAAGGGACGGGGAAATGTAACGATATGTACTCGTAGTCATAAAAACTGCTGTAATTTAATCACAAGTAAAATGTTTCAGCGAATGGCGAGGATATCTAGGTGACAATTCCAATAGTTATGTATATTAATTGTACGTTATTGTCCAATTAGGTAGTTGTATGACTATTTATTCACACCTCACACCTCTAATAACACGTTCCGATTACTTTACAAACTTATTTGACCACGGAGATACTGTTTTGTTTTTTTCTGTTTTCAGTTTCAGCTCAGTGTTTATGCGATCATTTTTTTTAGTGTTGACTTCAGTTCGTCTTTGTGTTTGTTATCATTATCTATATAAATCATTTAGTGAATTTCATTGGATGATGTGACAGTTTAGTGAATTTTCATTGGATGATGTGACAGTTTAGTGAATTTCATTGGATGATGTGACAGTTTAGTGAATTTCATTGCATGATGTGACAGTTTAGTGAATTTCATTGGATGATGTGACAGTTTAGTGAATTTCATTGGATGATGTGACAATTTAGTGAATTCCATTGGATGATGTGACAGTTTAGTGAATTTCATTGGATGATATGACAGTTTAGTGAGTTTCATTGGATGATGTGACAGTTTAGTGAATTTCATTGGATGATGTGACAGTTTATTGAATTGCATTGGATGATATGACAGTTTAGTGAATTTCTTTGGATGATGTGATAGTTTAGTGAGTTTCATTGGATGATGTGACAGTTTAGTGAATTTCATTGCATGATGTGACAGTTTAGTGAATTTCATTGGATGATGTGACAGTTTAGTGAATTTCATTGGATGATGTGACAGTTTAGTGAATTTCATTGGATGATGTGACAGTTTAGTGAATTTCATTGGATGATGTGACAGTTTCATGAATTTCATTGGATGATGTGACAGTTTAGTGAATTTCATTGGATGATGTGACAGTTTAGTGAATTTCATTGGATGATGTGACAGTTTAGTGAATTTCATTGGATGATGTGACAGTTTAGTGAATTTCATTGGATGATGTGACAGTTTAGTGAATTTCATTGGATGATGTGACAGTTGACATACATTATGACGAGCATCAAAACTCAAACTGCTAATATCAGTAGTTAACCAAGCTCTGTGTCAGGAATGATATAGATAGCATGCAAAATATATAATTTAGCGCGATTGTTTAATGTATATAAATAAAGTAATTGTATGTGGTTATCTGTATAAATATCAACTGTCAATATTGCATATTGAAATAAGTCTCATTACAATAACTGGTTTCATTTCTTCTATAAATGATAATAGACTATTTTATTCCCATATTGTTTTGAGAATAATGGAATGTTTTCTAGCCAGAAGCTTCGAACGTTAACGAATCGCTATAATTAACCAAATTGATAGACAACAAATATTTGTTTCATTTCTGTACAATTCGCATATTATTGAAATGTAACAGTAGTAATAGTATTCTAGGATTTTAGCATATTTATATCACAAAGTAGACTATTTAATTTAAGAATATTGAATATTTAGCAATCTGCCAGCCAGATTGCATTTATATCTCCATTAAATGCAATCTAACAATCCTTTAATTGTTATATTTACATTTTACTTTCTAGTTCAAAGTAAAACATAATTCAAATGCGTGCGAACATTTGAATTTCCCACTTCAGCCATTTAACCTCAACAGCCAAGTTCAATGTGAGAAAAAAGTTCCCATAAAAATTTGAAAATACATAAAAATTTCAACCTTTTTTCAGTAGCTTTTTAGTTTACTTTCAATTATCCAGATATTGAAAAGAATTTTGTTATAGTGCCAGTAATGGGAGTATCTGTGGCAAAATGTAAATATTATATTATAAAAGCATTATAAAGTCATAACCCCGTCTTTGTATGTCTGGTATCTCTGGCGGGCAGGCACATGCATGGTATTTATATGTTGGTAAGTTATTAGTGATATATAGGTACAAATAAAGTACACTTTATGTGTGACAGGGTAGGATACTGATCTGAGTATAGAACAGACCGTTGTCTTACACAAAACACAACGTTCAGTACAGTACCACTCAGTGTTGAAACACAACGCTTATTGCTAAGTCAGATCAACAGGAATTCAAATAGCTTTCGTTGACCTCCTTTATTCACCCAGAGAGTATTGGCACCATTAACCTCGAAGGATGAATTTACATAAAATGTATTTTAATTAATTAACAGCGTGACATAATTAACAGGTACGACAATTGCTGGTCTCTTTGTAGGACACATACCTCTTTACAGTCACTGATTATATATATTTTAATACAAAACACAATGCATTACTACTGCATGAGGTACACAAAGAATAGATAGTGATTTATCAAAGGAGATACATTAATTGACCGTAAGTACGATACACAAAGTCGCGTGTCTGATTTCGCTACAATAGTTCATGCTATCTAATCTGTAACCCAATCTGACTACTTGGTAGCACGCGAAATTGTCCCTGTCAAATATAAGGGACGGTGGGATATATTTACAAGCACTCGTCCTCAGATAAGCTGCTCTGTACTGAAACTAAAAAAGTGCTCAAATAAAAGCTTATAAGCGAAGGCATCCTGGTATCATTTCAAGTGTGGAACCTAATTTCCTTGCATTTAGATGAACATTTTTGTTCAGTTATGTAGTTTCACAAAAATTGGGATTTTTTTTATTGATATCTCGCATTGATATAACAATGATTAGTTAACTCATTAAACTCAAAGAGTAAGTTATTTCATAAAATGGATACTTTGGAATCGGTTGTATTTGCAGTTTAGTGTTTAATATGCGACTACTTTCACAATTTTAAATTATGTCGTCTTTAATATTTTTCAACGACTTTTGTCATTAAATGACGTTTAATATCTTCTGTGTGACTCGAATTAGCATTTTTGTTGTTTCATCTTTCTTTCTCACACACGATAAATAACGTTTCTGGTGACTCATTGATTTTTTTTTCTTAAGTCAGTTCAAGTTTGTATAATATTCCACAGCGCATAAAAACGTATGCATTCGTGTTCTCCATAAAATCCTCTACACTGGCAACATGAACCTGAACTACCTAAACAAAGCTGCTCTATAACCGAAAATAAATCACACTTATCTTGATTACATACTAAAATTAGCTGACAGCCTCTCAGCGAAGTTTAATAGAAGGAAGTTTAAAGTGGCCCCGTTTGACCTACACTCTCTCCTTACTGTTGACAGACACTATTCTGATACGGAGCTCGGTTACCCGGAACATTATCAAGTAAAATAATACAGATTTAAAGATTTGTTTATACATGTTTTATGCCATATTAACAAGAGGATAGGACACAAGTTACAAACGTCCTCTCCATTACAATTTACAACACGAATACATGTTGTTATACACATCTGTAACCGAGATAAATTTACTCTACCAAAACTTTATCGTTTATTTTTCATCTCGAGAGCCCTGCTATGTTGGCTCAAAAAGGACGTACAAGTTTATACATATCGTATTAATTTATACTGATTATCACTGAAGAATGTAAACAATCACACTTAGTCGAATACATAATAATGACAACTTAGACCGGTTCGTTATGTGTTAAACTGGTTCATGAAAACGTTGGGCACATAAAAAAGTACGTATTAGACACAAACATTCTAAATTCAGAGAACTCTAAACTTTTCAAGCCATCCCATCAAATATACACACTTAGTATCCTTTCTCATATTTCACGGATACAGGAGTTAATCTTGCGCACACCAGTATATCTACGTGTAAATGGTGTCAATGGTATTACTATTTTATTTTAGTCTTGAAGTATAATTTTGACTAATGGTGAAGTAAAGTGCAGACTCTCATATAATTTATAGAGAAAACTTATTGTCAGCAAAGTCCTAGTACCAAAACAAAAAATCTACTGATCTACACTCCATGCACATCGCCATTATTTTTTTTAATTTACGCATTCGGTGGATTCGGTAGGTGTTGAAAGGATACGGCTATTAATGACGCTATCAACAGTCATTTACATAATAAACCTATCAACTAATCTATAGAGAGTCACCAGTTATATATATGTTACAGTGATAATAATAATACAACTTTACACAAATGACTGTCGTTGAGATTAGAATGTTTTCTGACTTGAGAACAGAACTGGTGTTGTATTGCGCCTCATAAAATACATAATGTCGCGTGTCTTATTCCGCTACAATAGACTGTGTGCACTGGAAGTAAAGAGTGGATTCATTAATTGGTCGTAAATAAGATATACAATGTCGCGTGTCTGATTCGCAGCAATGGCCCATGTTCTCTAATGTGTAACCTTAGCTGACGACATGTACATGGTTGCACACGTTATCTGTCATTTCACACCTCTGTAACATAGATCACTACACTGGTCCATACTCTCTAATGTGTAACCTTAGCTGACGACATGTACATGGTGGCACACGTTATCTGTCATTTCACAACTGTGTAACATAGATCACTACACTACATTGCGTCCACTTGAAGTAAAGGGTGGATAAAAATAGATGCAAGTAAGATACACTATGTCGCGTGTCTAATTTCCCTATTATAATGGTTTATGCTATTTAAAGTGTTACCTAAACTAAACTTACATGGTAGCACACGTTATCTGTCGTTTCCGATTTCAGATCACTGTTATATTGCCCTTGTCCAATTAAAGGGACGGTGGGGTATATGACAGGCACTCGGCCTCAGATAAACTGCTCTGTACTAATACCATTAAATTATGAGGCAAAAACGCGATGTGTAAGTGTCAATGTCATCTGAAACATAATTTCCCTAGCTATTTTTTTTTCAATCATCAATACAGTATGTGGTTTTAGAAAATAAGAATTCTGTATTCATACCTGGTATCAAAATGAATACTAAATGGTTTAAGGCACTGATCTCAAATATAAATTATTTGATCAAATGATACCATAAAAATGTTTGCTTTATTCGCTTTCACTATACTATGTCTCACGACCTCTAAATGCAGCTCCATCGGCTATTGATATTTGATACGTTGCAAGTTGCTTAGTGAATCCAAATACAAAAATCACCTACCTTAGTTTTATTCATCTTAATCTCACATCAATGATAAGTTACATGGGGATTCCTTGGTTTATTTATTATTACATTTTATTGGTCTTTTACAGGCACCACATACAGAGTAGTCGTCCACAACATGTTAAATTTTATGAAAATATATGGTGTACAATAACTGATGATTTTATACACTCTAAAGTTATCTCTGGTCCCTGTATCAATCGTATAATGATTACTGAGACGACTATGGACTTATAACAACACAACGACTTGCACATGGAGGTGGGTATATACATACGCATACATTTGGGGTTCCCCTTGGGGGTTCCTTGATCACCTGGTCAGTTCTGAGCATCCGCACTGTAAAAGTACCATTCAGTCTTCGTCGGGATGCTGCATGAAACACGTGTACCAACAGTCTAGTTTTGTTTTCATCTACCTAAGGAAGCTCCCGCCAAATACGTGCAACATCTTGCGACAGACAGGGAGTCGACAATGCTCTTTGGCGCCAAAAGACATTGTCATCCTAGGACGCTCCCACAGAATGGGCAACTCCCTGTCTCTAAATTATTACGTAATCAATCATTTCATGTAGTCGTTTCGGACACAACTAAACTAATCCCCAAGGCCCAAAGTGTATAAATAGTTTTGTGGTGTGTTTTTTATTAATATATATATATATATATATATATACATACGTTACTTGAAATGTTTAATGTTAATGTGATAGACTTATTTTTTATAATAAGATGTAGGTTTGTGATGACCATTGCTTTATTTATCTCTCAGCCCTTAGATAAAGTTCGTGGTAATTTCCTTGTCTTCTTATTTTTACATTTTATTGTCTTCCATGTATCCACATATTGAGCGTCACAACATTTTACATTAACTCCAATCCATGACATGCAAACCTGGACTACCGAAACAAAGTCTCTCCATAATTATTCTGACAATAGCTCATATTTATCTTGATTACATACTTAAACAACCTCTCAGAGACTAAACCTCACTAAGGTAGATTAAACTGACCCCCTTTGATTTACACTCTTCCCTTACTGTTGCCAGGAATCGCACACGTAGCACACCCACTGTCAACAGTGAAAAGATCTATAATGATTATCATTGAAACATTTACCCATACAAACGACGGTTTGTCGGTGGTATACCCTAACGCTACTTTATACCTTGTTATCTTATATTTACTGCTAAGTTAAATCTTTTGTTCAGTTGTTTTAGCACGCGAATACCGATTCCAGTGATGCGTGGCACAACCCTATATATAACTGCTATATCTTCCAATACAACAATGTGATTAAATGGTAAAGGCCATCAACGTAAACATATACAGTTGAGATAAACGAGTTTCAGTTTTAGTTGGACACGAATAGGATAGTATTCGGCGATATTTTCGAATCTAATGAAAGCAGACAACAGCAGAATAAACCATTGATCACACCGAAAAGCTGCACACACATTCCCCATAATAACATATGTAAGGATATGTATTATCCCCCCATTAAAAACTTAGCGTAATTATCATTTAAAATCAATTGTACAAGGATGCTATTTATGTATGTGTCGTACGATAAACTTGTACTCAATATGACATGGGCTGTTTATGAATTCCCCAGAACGTCATTTAGGTCAATCAGGTAGAACTACACCACTAAACTGTGTTTAGGGAAGGAAGAATGCACATGTAAATTAGCAAAGAGGTAATAGTTAGCAACATAGAAATAAAAAAATATATATCAAATCATGTGTACATTTAATTAAACTCCTTCATTCCTATCAGGAGGCTTTGTTAATAGTGATCTTTTTTGACTACTTGTCGATGCGATTAGATGTGGATCTGAACAAGATAGAAAATGTCCTACGAAGGTGACTGATTCTAGAGACAGGTCAAATTCGGATTGCGTTTGTAGTTTGATACACCAGGTTTGGCTTGGTGTGAAACCGCAAACGCAGTATGAGAATTAGTCTCGCCTCATTAATACTGGCTTGTTATCGGATGGTAACTATTGATAAGGATATTAAACTGAGAAGTTAGAAAGTTTATTTGTAATTTTCGCTCTTTACAATAATAAACAATACAATTGATGTGAGGGACAGATGTAACAAACATTTATGTACCGCAAAAATTTATATCCAAATCTTACGATAATATAATGTTGTCAGTGGACAGATACAATAAATTGATTTTTGTTAAAATGCAATGTAATATATGGGTTATATGTTTATTGTTTTATACATATAATATAACAACCTTATACCCCCGATACAGTACACATACAATTTGGCAAACTGATAAAAATATCTACCGCATCGGTTAGTTTTTATACCTAGGCTCATTTTTCATAATCGTTATAGACAGACAGAACAGAGAACGGGTTAAAATATCCTCTCAATAATAATAGTCAGTGTCATTCAAGTTAAATGTGTGTTGGATTTTTGAGTTCATGTGTAGTTTGATGTGTATATTGTTTATGTTTTTTTAAGAACCATTTTTTGACCATTCTTATTTTTTATATATTTTTATTTTCTTTGTCGAGAGGGCAGATTGTCTTTAATATTCGACCATTGTCTGTCGGCAACTGTTTTAATACTTATTTGCTTCATATTATACAAATAGTTCATATACATGTATTATACATAGATATGCATGTATATTGGTGTATGATGATAATAAATATCGCAAATCAATAATAACTAGACATATGCAGCATGGCTTTGAGAAGGCTTTACAGGGCGGTTATAGGATGCCAGCGGAATGTCTGCAAAATTAAGCAAACAAAATGTGAATAAAAATATAAATTGTTTTTTTTTTTAAATATAACTGGAAATTCCTGACGTGATAGGTGAGGCTTTTATTAATTAGAGGAGATAAACACTCGCGAATTTACTTTGGTCACCAAATTCACAAAAAAATAAATAAATTATCCGCGAAAGACAAGTATGTAATACATATATTTATATTTATATGATACATGTAATTTATATTTCTTATCACATTTTGTGGGTTGATTTTGCAGACATGTTTTAAAGTGCAAATGCTTATTATGTCTAGATTTAAAATTGGGATCACGAAAATAACTAGACGTTTGATTTACAGTATTTATGCGAACATGCAGTTTTATGATCTTTGGATAAGGTGAGTCTATAAGATCTAGTACGGACATGTTTTACCATTACATGGCTCTCATAGCAGTACACATGTTATGCTTATTAACAAAAGGTCATTTCTTGTTTATTAGAATCAAAACAAATAGGACATCTAGTCAAAACAATAATATACACCGTTGTCGAAATGTTAAATGATCACATATTATTACTCAAAAACATCCGATTGATGTCAATGTAAGGAATCGTTTATGGCATATTTTATTTCTTTGTAAATGGAAAAAAGAAAATTATTTTCAATAACTTGCTGATTAAAAAAAAAATGTTGCATATGAACGTCAAATGGAAAAATGTTGAAAATTGAAATTAAAAAAGATCCCTATTGACTCCTCAAAACGCGTATCCACAGTTTTCAGATATACACATTCGCGTGTCTAATAACGACACAATAGTTCACGTATATCTAACCCGTAGCATAGACTGACTACTTGGTCAGCAGACGTTATATGTCGTTTCCTATTTCATATCATGGTTATATATTGTATCTACTCAATTAAAGGGAAACGAATTGGTATAATAGTGATAAACCATCGATGGCATTTAAGGTTTTGCATGGTACTTGACTGAGGTGTTAAAGATATCAATATACACGGAATCTCTAGCCTGGCTACTAATATCACACACACATCGTTTGTTGTCTGCCCAATGGTTATATCGCACGTGTCTTATTAAAGGGACGGGGACATGTAGTGAGAGACACTCGTGGCCATTTAAACTGCTGTCATTTAATCATAGTATATGTTTCAGTGAATTGCGACTGTATCTAAGTGTCAATGCCAATAGTTATAACACATATTGATGAATGTATATTAATTGTACGTTATTGTTCAATGAAGTAGTTTTATGGCTATTTATTCCGACCTCACATCTCTAATAGCATGTTCTGTTCTGACGACGGAAATACTGTTTTGGTTTTCTGTTTTCATTTGCAGCTCAGTGTTTACGCGACAATTTCTATAGTGTTGACTTCATGTCGTCTTTGTGTTTGTCATCATTATCCATATAACTCATGTAGTGAATTTTATTGGATGATGTGACAGTTTAGTGAGTTTCATTGGATGATGTGACAGTTTAGTGAATTTCATTGGATGATGTGACAGTTTAGTGAATTTCATTGGATGATGTGACAGTTTAGTGAATTTCATTGGATGATGTGATAGTTTAGTGAATTTCATTGGATGATGTGACAGTTTAGTGAATTTCATTGGATGATGTGTCAGTTTAAGTGAATTTCCATTGGATCCTGTCACAGTTTTTTATGAATTTCAATTGTGATCAAACAGGCTGCCTGATAAGATAAGGTATATTTAAGAGATAGTTTGATCCAATATTATATATATGAAGGTAAATATTGTCACTGTTTTAGTTGGTGTATTAGTTACATGCATTTCTAGGTGGGGGTGGTGAGGCTTTTTTTTTTTTTTTTTTTTTTTTTTTTTTTTTTTTTTTTTTTTTTTTTTTACTGTGTGAAAAAGCTTTAGGAGGTCAAATCTGTGGATCTTAAAGTATGCAGATAGGAATGTTACAGTATAAAGTGTATTCTAGGATTATAGCCATATTTATATCATAGAGTGCGATATTTTTAATCTTAAGGAGAGGTTGAAAGATATATAGCGCAATCTGCCCATGAGCCAATATTTACATTTAATTTCTCTCAAGTAAATTGACAATCGAACAATACCGTTAATTGGTTATATTTAACATTTGAACTTTCTTATTCAAAGTAAATCCATAATCTAGGAATGCGGATGTGGGCGTCGTGAACATTGAATTTCCCACTTTTTGCCATTTTTAAACTCAACAGCCAAGTTTCAATGGGCGGAGTAAGCAATATTCCCATTAAAAAAAAGGAAAATAACACTACGAAATTTCAACCTTTACATCAATAGCTTTGCAGTGAACTTTCAAGTTTCGAGATATGTTTAAAAGCGCTTATTTATTTTTATATAGTGATCATGATCCCAAACTGGGGTTATATTCATACTACACATTGTCATTTGTCCGCGCGTGACTCAACACTAGTGTCAAGACTCGCATCTCCATATATTATAGATATATAGCTATCTACACCAGTCTAGGCTGGCATTTATAGGCTCTATATGGCAGATCACGATTAATCCATAAGAGTAATGTGGCATCCCTGTGAGCCAACATGCAATTATTCATATTAGAAAAGTCTATTATTCGTTGTCATAAGTCAATCACCCCTTCTCTTTGTAAGTCTGGTATCTTCTGGCGGGCAGGCACAATCATGGATATTTATAATGATTGTTTAAATTGATTAGTGATATATAGTGACATATCAAGTATAGTTAGTGTGTGACAGGGGTAGTAATTACTGATCTGACGATCAAACTAGACCTTTAACTTTCACAAATATTCAAACGTTAAGTTACAGGAACACTCAGGTGGGTTTGATAATACACTACGCTTTAATTGCTAAAATCAGATCATATCAGGAATTCAAACAGTCTTCTCGAGTTGGACCTTCTTTATTCTACCCAAGAGAATGATTGATTTACATAAAATGGTATAATAATTAAATTAACAGCGTGTACATAATTAACAGGGTACGACAAATTGCGGGTCTCTTTGTAGGACACCATACCTCTTTCACTGTCACTGATTATATATATTTATAATACAAAAACACAATGGCGATTACTAGCATTGCAATGGAAGTACACAAAGAAATAGATAGTTGATTGTTCATTCAAAGTGAGATACATTAATGTGACCGTCAAGTACGATATCACTAAAGTCGACTGCAGGCGAGTCGTGTCCTGATTTTCGCAAACATAGTTCAGCTGCTATACTAAGCTGCTAACCCAATCTGACTACTTGGTAGCAACGCGAAATGTGTCCTTGTCATATTAAAGGGGACGGGTGGGGTAGAAATTTTGACTAAGCACTCGTCGTTCCTCAGATAAGGACTCGCTCTGATATCTGATACTACAAAAGTGCTAAAATTTAAGTGTCTTATAAAGGCGCAAGGGACATCCTGGTATAAATTTCAAGTGTGGAACATAATTTCCTAGCATTTAGATGAACATTTTTGTTCAGTTATGTAGTTTTACAAACATTAGGATTTTTTATTGATATCTCGCATTGATATAACAATAATAAGTTAATTCATTAAACTCAAAAAGTTATTTCATCAAATGGATACTTTGGAATCGGTTGTGTTTACAGTTTAGTGTTTAATATGCGATCACTTTCACAATTTTATATTATGTCGTCTGTAATATTTTTTCATCGACTTCCGTCTTTAAATGACGTTTAATATCTTCTGTGTGATCCGAATTAACAAATTTTTGTTTGATCTTTCTCTCTCACACACGATAAATAGTTTTTCTGGTGACTCATTGTATTTTTTCTAAAGTCAGACTCAAGTTAGTTGTATTATATTCCACAGCGCATAAAAACGTAAACATTCGTATTCTCCATAAAATCCTCTACACTGGCAACATGAACCTGAACTGCCTAAACAAAGCTGCTCTATAACTATTCCGAAAACAAATCCCACTTATCTTGATTACGAACTAAAATTAGCTGACAGCCTCTCAGCGAAGTTTAATAGAAGGAAGTTTAAAGTGACCCCGTTTGACCTCTGTTGACAGACACTATTCTGATACGGCGCTCGGTTACCCGGAACAACATCAAGTAAAACAATACAGATTTAAAGATTTGTTTATACATATTGTATACCATATTAGCAAGATGATAGGACACAAGCTAATTATAACTTACAAACGTCCTCTCCATTACAGTTTACAACACATATACTATACATGTGTACATGATAAGATGGCTTAATATCATTAATATTACGTTATCATTATATTTAAGAGATGTACTCTCGGAGTATCGTGTTTGCAGCATGAATGTTCCTGCCTTTGTTCTATTTATAAACATTTGCTGTTTTTTATAACAAAATATTGTTTACATTCTTTGTATTTAGAGTAGATAGCTCGACACGCATAAAACAATGTGACGGATACAATCCTAGCTATCAAATTTCGATGCACTAGGTCAAGTGATTTTATCTGTAAACCATACTTAACATATGGCTACAAATGTTATCAGTTATCAATCTATGCATTAAAGATGTCACTAAAGGAGTAATACATGTTATTATACACATCTGTAACCGAGATGTATCTACTCTACCATAAACTTTATCGTTTATTTTTCAGCTTGTGTTAACTAAATTACTACTACTTTGCGTGCACCGGACGTAAAGAGTGGACTCATTAATGGTCATAAGTAAGATACAACTTGTCGCGTGTCTGATTCGCAGCAATGGCCCATGTTCTCTAATGTGTAACCTTAGCTGTCTACATGTACATGGTGACACGCGTTATCTGTCATTTCACAACTCTGTAACATAGATAACTACACTGGTCAATACTCTCTAATCTGTAACCTTAGCTGTCGACATGTACTTGGTGGCACACGTTATCTCTCATTTCACACCTCTGTAACATAGATCACTACACTGGTCCATACTCGCTAATCTGTAACCTTAGCTGACGACATGTACACGGTGGCACACGTTATCTGTCATTTCACACCTCTGTAACATATACACTGGTCCATACTTTCTAATCTGTAACCTTAGCTGACTACATGTACATGGTGGCACACGTTATCTGTCATTTCACACCTCTGTAACATATACACTGGTCCATACTCTCTAATCTGTAACCTTAGCTGACGACATGTACATGGTTGCACACGTTATCTGTCATTTCACACCTCTGTCACATAGATCACTACACTGGTCCATACTCGCTAATCTGTAACCTTAGCTGACGACATGTACATGGTGGCACACGTTATCTGTCATTTCACACCTCTGTAACATAGATAACTACACTGGTCCATACTCTCTAATCTGTAACCTTAGCTGACTTCATGTACATGGTGGCACACGTTATATGTCATTTCACACCTCTGTAACATAGATAACTGCACTGGTCCACACTCTCTAATCTGTAACCTTAGCTGACTACATGTACATGGTGGCACACGTTATCTGTCATTTCACACCTGTGTAACATAGATCACTACACTGGTCCATACTCTCTAATCTGTAACCTTAGCTGACTACATGTACATGGTGGCACACGTTATCTGTCATTTCACACCCCTGTAACATAGATAACTACACTGGTCCATACTCTCTAATCTGTAACCTTAGCTGACGACATGTACTTGGTGGCACACGTTATCTGTCATTTCACACCTCTGTAACATAGATCAATACACTGGTCCATACTCTCTAATCTGTAACCTTAGCTGACGACATGTACATGGTGGCACACGTTATCTGTCATTTCACACCTCTGTAACATAGATCACTACACTGGTCCATACTCTCTGATCTGTAACCTTAGCTGACTACATGTACATGGTGGCACACGTTATCTGTCATTTCACACCTCTGTAACATAGATAACTACACTGGTCCATACTCTCTAATCTGTAACCTTAGCTGACTACATGTACGTGGTGGCACACGTTATCTGCCATTTCACACCTCTGTAACATAGATAACTACACTGGTCCATACTCTCTAATCTGTAACCTTAGCTGACGACATGTACATGGTGGCACACGTTATCTGTCATTTCACACCTCTGTAACATAGATCAATACACTACATTGCGTTCACTGGAAGGAAAGAATGGACCAAGAATGGTCGTATGTAAGATACACAATAGTTTAAGATATTTAAATTGTTACCTAAACTAAACTTACATGGTAGTACACGTTATCTGTCGTTTCCGATTTCAGATCCCTGTTATATTGCCCTTGTCAAATTAAAGGGACGGTGGGGTATATGACATGCACTCGGCCTCAGATAAACTGCTCTGTACTAATACCATTAAAGTGTTGAGGCAAATACACGATATGTAAAAGAATGTCATCTGAAACATAATTTCCCTAGCTATTTTTTCAATCATCAATAAGTATGTGGTTTTAGAAAATAAGAATTATGTATTCAAACCTAGTATCAAAAAGAATACTAAATGGTTTAATGCACTGATCTCAATTATAAATTATTTGATCAAATGATACCATAAAATGTTTGTTTTATTCGCAGTTTATGTCAATGCAGTCACTAATTTATGTTCACGTCCTCTTGAAAATTTATCATCGGTTATTGATATTTGATGACGTTCAAAATAGTCTTTGTGAATCCAAATAAAAAATCACCGACCTTTATTTTATTCATCTCTCTCACACAATATATTTTTCAAGTTTTCATTGTGAATCCTTGTATTTTAATTATTTACACTTTATTGTAAACAGTGAGAGTCGCAATATGTCAAATTAATGATAATATATTGGTTTATAATAAATGTCATTTATACACCGCACATTAATCTGTCTTTCCCCCTGTTACAATCGTACACTATTTACTGTAAGGCTTATGGACTATATAAACACACGGACTTGCGACCTGCACATGTGGGTAAATACATACGCATACATTGGTTTCCCCTTGGGGGGGTTCTTGATCACTGGTCAGTTCTGAGCATGTGCACTGTAAAAGTACAATTAAGTCTTCGTCGGGATGCTGCTTGATACACGTGTACCAACAGTCTAGTTTTGTTTTCATCTACCTAAGGAAGCTCTCGCCAAATATGTGCAATTTCTTGCGAGAGACAGGGAGTCGATGATGCTCTTTGGCGCCGAAAAGACATTGTCATCCTAGGACGCTCCCACCGAATGGGCAACTCCCTGTCTCTAAGTTATTACGTAATCACTCATTTTATGTAGGCGTTTCGGACACAGCTGAACTACTCCCCAAGGCCCAACGTGTATAAAAAGTTTTGTGATGTGTTTTTTATTGATATATATATATATGTATATATATGTGTGTGTATATGTTACTTGAAATGTTTTAGTGTGTTAATATTGTAGCGTTCCGCAGGGAGCAGGCAATACAACAATTCGCAGGAGTTTTATGTACAAGTTTATTAACAATATAAACATTAGCCACAATTCACATCAAAATAGCGGTATCCTTAAGTCATAAAACAGTAACTCCTCTTCAAACTCTAAACTCTCCAACTCTAAACTATCCGCCTCGCTAAAAACATCCAACTAAAAACTACCAACCACTGAAACTCCCGACTCAAAACTAATGACCCCGCTAACAACTTCTCAACCCCGAACTATCTTACTTGCTCCTTATATACCCAGAACTGTATCTAAACTAGACCTAAACTAGATCTAAAATTTTGTATCTAAGTAGGGAGGGGGGACATTTTAGATACCGAATGCCCGTATCTCAGAGAGTGGACCTAAATCCCTTAAATCTCTACATGACCAGGGGGAGGGGTGGGGGGGGGCATTTAGATACAGAGAGCTCGGGGTACTTAGATACAGTTTGGGTTTCAGACCTAAAACTCATTAATTACTACCAGCCCCAGAGAGCACTGCTAGCCCAGCAACCTTTATCTGCCGCGTATCTAATTTGTATCTGTCCCCAAACACCCATTCCCTCCATTATTGAACACTAATGATATAAGAATATAGTTCTACAGTCTATACGCTAATTACTACACACTAATGACTATTAACTAAGAATTCTACCCTAGGAATATAGTTCTACAGATTATATACTAATTACTACACACTAATAGTTATTAATTAAGAATTCTACAATATGATAGACTTATTTTGTATAATAGTTATGTAGGTGTTTTAAATGCAGTGTTTGTGATGACCATTGCTTAATTATCTCTCAGTCCTTATAAAAGTTTCGTGGTAATTCCTTTTCTTTTTATTATTTATATTTTTATTGTCTTCCATGTATCCACAGATTGAGCGTCACAACATCTCACATTAACTCCATTCCATGACATGCAAACCTGGACTACCGAAACAAAGTGCCTCCATGATTATTCTGACAATAACTATTTATCTTGATTACATACATAAACAACCTCTCAGAGACCAAACCTGACTAAGGTAGATTAAACTGGCCCCGTTTGATTTACACGCTTCCCTTACTGTTACCAGGAATCGCACACGTAGCACCCACAGTCAACAGTGAACAGATCTATTCTGATTGTCATTGAAACATTTACTCATACAAACGACGGCTTGTCGGTGATATACCCTAACGTTACTTTATACCTTGTTATCTTACATTTACTGCTAAGTTAATCTTTTGTTCAGTTATTTTTAGCACGCATACCGATTCCAGTGATGCGTGTTACAAACCCTACATAACTGCTATACCTACCAATAAAACAATGGAATTTTATATGGTAAAGGCTAAAATGGGGATCACGAAAATAACTAGACGTTTGATTTACAGTATTTATGCGAACATGCAGTTTAATGATCTTTGGATAAGGTGAGCCTATAAGATCTAGTACGGACATGTTTTACCATTACATGGCTCTCATAGCAGTACACATGTTATGCTTATTAACAAAGTCATTTCTAGAATCAAAACAATAGACATCTATCAAACATAATATAACCGTTGTCGAAATGTTAAGATGATCACATATTTATTACTCAAAACATCCGATTATATCAATGAAGGAATCGTTTATGCATATTTTATTCCTTTGTAATGGAAAAAGAAAATAATTTCAATAACTGCTGATAAAAAAAATGTTGCATATGAACGTCAAATGAAAAATGTTAAAAATGAAATAAAAAAAGATCCCTATTGACTCCTCAAACGCTTATCCACAGTTCCAGATATAAATATTGGCGTGTCTAATAACGACACAATAGTTCACGTTATCTAAACCTGTAGCATAGACTGACTACTTGGCAGCAGACGTTATATGTCAGTTCCTATTTCATATCATGGTTATATATTGTATCTACTCAATTAAAGGGACGAAATTGGTATAATAGTGATAAACAATCGATGGCATTTAAGGTTCCATGTACTTGACTGAGGTGTTAAAGATATCAATATACATGTAATCTAGCCTGGCTACTCTATCACACACATCGTTTGTTGTCAGCTCATGGTTATATCACACATATCTTATTAAAGGGACGGGGGACATGTAATGAGAGACACTCGTGGCCATTTAAACTGCTGTCATTTAATCATAGTAAATGTTTCAGTGAATAGCGACTGTATCTAAGTGTCAATTCCAATAGTTTAACACATATTGATGGATGTATATTAATTGTACGTTATTGTTCATTGAAGTAGTTTTATGGCTATTTATTCCAACCTCACATCTCTAATAGCATGTTCTGACGACGGAAATACTGTTTTGGGTTTCTGTTTCCATTTGCAGCTCAGTGTTTATGAGACCATTTCTATAGTGTTGACTTCATGTCGTCTTTGTGTTTGTCATCATTATCCATATAACTCATGTAGTGAATTTCATTGGATGATGTGACAGTTTAGTGAATGCATTGGGTGATGTGACAGTTTAGTGAATGTCATTGGATGATGTGACAATTTAGTGAATGCCATTTAATGATGTGACAGTTTTATTGAATTTCATTGGATGATGTGACAGTTGACATACATTATGACGAGCATCAAAACTCAAACTGCTAATATCAGTAGTTAACCAAGCTCTGTGTCAGGAATGATATAGATAGCATGCAAAAGATATAAATTAGCGCGATTGTTTAATGTATATAAATTAAGTAATTGTATGCGGTTATCTGTATAAATATCAACTGTCAATATTGCATATTGAAATAAGTCTCATTACAATGACTGGTTTTCATTTCTTCTATAAATGATAATAGAATATTTTATTCCCATATTGTTTTTAGAACAGTGGAATGTTTTCTAGCCAGAAGCTTCGAACGTTAACGAATCGCTATAATTAACCAAATTGATAGACAGCAAGTATTTGTTTCATTTCTGTACAAGCCGCATATTATTGTGCATTAGTTTAGGTTATATAATAACTAGATAGTGTCCCTTGGATTATATCTCTTGGTTTTGTATTGGTGAGGTAACACTGTGGGATGTCATGTGTGGGGGAGTTACTGTTCCGTGGTTATTGTATGAAGTCATCACTAATTATCAATAGGATAACTAATGCTAATAAGTGTTAATTAATTTAGTAGAATTAGTGTTTATCAGTAAGGCTGGTTGTTAAGATAAGTGATATTAGAGTTACTTGATCAATATATCTATAAGAAGTCAATATGCCACTGTTTTATTTGTGTATTGGTATATGTATTCTAGGTGGGGTGGTGAGGATACTGTTGAAAAGGTTGGAGGTCAATCTGAGCTTACAGTTGTAGAACGAAATGTTACAGTAGTAATTTTATTCTAGGATTTTAGCATATTTATATCATAGAGTAGAATACTTAATTTAAGAGTTTTGAATATTTAGCAATCTGCCAGCCAGATTACATTTATATCTCCAATAAATGCAATCTCACAATCCTTTAATTGTTATATTTACATTTTACTCTCTAGTTCAAAGTAAAACATAATTCAAATGCGAGTGAACATTTGAATTTCCCACTTCAGCCATTTAACCTCAACAGCCAAGTTCAATGTGATAAAAAAGTCCCCATAACAATTTGAAAATACATCAAAATTTCAACCTTTTTTCAGTAGCTTTTTAGTTTACTTTCAATTATCCAGATATTTAAAAAGTATTTTGTTATAGTGTCATAACCAAACTGGTCTAGGCTGAATTTATTGGCTCATAATGCATATCACGATTATCATTAGAGTAATGGGAGTATCTGTGGCAAAATGTAAATATTATATTATAAAAGTATCATTAAGTCATAAAACCCTTCTTTTTATGTTTGATATCTCTGGCGGGCAGGCACATGCTTGGTATTTATATGTTGGTAAATTATTAGTGATATATAGGTACATATAAAGTATACTCTATGTGTGACATGGTAGGATACTGATCTGAGTATAGAACATACCGTTAAATTACACAAAACACAACGTTCAGTACAGTAAACAAGAATTCAAACAGCTGTCGTTAACCTCTTTAATTTACCCAGATAGTTTTGATTGGCACTATTAACCTCGAAGGATGAAATTAAATAAAATGTATTATAATTAACTAACAGCGTGACATAATTAACAGGTACGATAATACCTCTTTAAAGTCATTGATTATCTATATTTTAATACAAAACACAATGCATTACTACTGCATGAAGTACACAAAGAATAGATAGTGATTTGTCAAAGGAGATAAATTAATTGACCGTAAGTAAGATACACAAAGTCGCGTGTCTGATTTCGCTACAATAGTTCATGCTATCTAATCTGTAACCCAATCTGACTGCTTGGTAGCACGCGAAATTGTCCTTGTCAAATTAAAGGGGCGGTGGGATATACTGACAAGCACTCGTCGTCCTCAGATAAGCTGCTTTGTACTGATACTAAAAGGTGCTAAATTTAAAGCTTTTAAGCGAAGACATCCTGGTATCATTTCAAGTGTGGAACCTAATTTTCTAGCATTTATATGAACATTTTTATTCAGTTATGTAGTTTTACAAAAATTGGGATTTTTATTGATATCTCGCATTTATATTAACTATAAATAGTTAATTCATAAAACTCAAAAAGTAAGTTATTTCATCAAATGGATACTTTGGAATCGGTTGTATTTGCAGTTTAGTGTTTGATATGCGACCACTTTCAAAATTTTAGATTATGTCGTATGTAATATTTTTCAACGACTTTCGTCTTTAAATGACTTTTAATATCTTCTGTGTGACCCGAATTAACATTTTTTTTTGTTTTATCTTTCTCTCTCACACACGATAAAAAAGCTTTTCTGGTGACTCATTGCATTTTTTCTGAATTGAGACTCAAGTTTGTATAATATTCCACAGCGCATAAAAACGTAAACATTCGTGTTCTCCACAAAATCCTCTACACTGGCAACATGAACCTGAACTGCCTAAACAAAGCTGCTCTATAACTATTCCGAAAACAAATCCACTTATCTTGATTACGTACTAAAATTAGCTGACAGCCTCTCAGCGAAGTTTAATAGAAGGAAGTTTAAAGTGACCCCGTTTGACCTCTGTTGACAGACACTATTCTGATACGGCGCTCGGTTACCCGGAACGATATTAATTTTACGTTATAATTATATTTAAGGGATGTACTCTCGCAGTATCAGGATTTCGTGTATGCAGCATGACTTTTCCTGTCTTTGTTATATTTATAAATATTTGCTGTTTTATACAACAAAATATTGTTTATATTCTTTGTGTTTAGAGAAGATAGCGCGACACGTATAAAACATTGTGACGAATACAATGCAGTCCTAGATATCTAATTTCGCTGCACTAGGTCATGTGATTTTATCTGTAAACCCAACTTAACATATTGCCTCAAATGTTATCAGTTATCAATCTATGCATTAAACATGTCACTAAAGGAGTAATACATGTTATTATATACATCTGTAACCGAGATGTATCTACTCTACCACAAATTTTATCGTTTATTTTTCTACTCGAGAGCCCTGTTATGTTAGCTCAATAAAGGAATATATATTGAAACATGTCGTATTGATTTATACTGATTATCACTGAAGAATGTAAACAATCACACTTAGTCGGATACATAATAATGACAACTTAGACCGGTTCGTTATGTGTTAGACAGGTGCTTGAAAACGTGGGGCACATACAAAAAGTAAGTATTAGACACAATTAAACAGAACTGCAAACCTTTCCAGCCGTTCCATCCGATATACACTTAGTATCCTTTCTCATATTTCACGGATCCATCCAGCATATTGCGCTCACCAGTATATATACGTGTAAATGGTGTTAATGGTATTACTATTTTGTTTAAGTCTTGAAGTATAATTTTGACTGATGGTGGAGTAAAGTGCATGGTAACATAGATCACTACACTACATTGCGTTCACTGGAAGTACGGAGTTGATAAAAATAGATGCAAGTAAGATACACTATGTCGCGTGTCTAATTTCTCTATTTTAATGGTTTATGCTATTTAAAGTGTTACCTAAACTAAACTGACTACATGGTAGTACACGTATCTAAATATCTGTCGTGTTCTATTTCAGATCCCTGTTATATTGTCCTTGTCCCATTTAAGGGACGGTGGGGTATAATGACAAGCATTGAAGCATTTAGTCCTATAAACCACGGTTGTCGGTGGTATGGTCGTAAATATTTATCTCCGATAACTGATACAAACATTACCCATCACATCATGGATTTCCAGTAAATACACAAATATTTGTATATAAATGTCGGGAATTAGTGTTGAAATTGAGATCACGAAATTTAGTAAACGCTCAAGACATTTGATTTACAGTACTCATGCGAAAATTCAGTTTTATGATCTTTGGATAACGACATACCTTTTAAAAGATGAGCTTATAAGATCTTTTAAAAAAAGTAATTTCAATGACAACTGCTATAAAATATGTTGCATATGAACGTCTAATGGGAAATGCTGAAAATGCAATAATACATCTCGATTGACTCCCCAAACGGTAATACACAATTCCAGAAGCGTAATCTGGAGCTTCAGTAAAATACATACATTCGCATGTGTGAGTGATACAGAATAGTTCATGTTATCTAATCTGTTACACACACTGACTACTTGGTAACACATTTTTTCGTGTCCGATTTGAGATCCTGGATAAACATTGTACATACTCAACTATAGGGACTGATTGGTAAAGTGATAAAAAATCGATATCATTTAAACTGCTCTGCACTTCATTTTACCTGTAATCTAGTCTGGCTACTCTATCGAACACGACATCGTTTGTTTTCATGGTCGAATCACACATGGATGGGGGATCTCATGATAGACACCCGTAGCCATTTAAATTGTTGTCACCTGATCACAAGTAAAATGTTTCACCGAATGACGACGGTATGTAGGTGTCAATTCCAACCGTTAATTGTTTGTTTTATTGTTGTCTAATGTATTGCCATATCATTTTTGTCGGATTATCGTTAAGGACTTTTTCTCCGGGATGGTATTGTCCTTATTCTTAGAAAATAAATAATTAAGAAAAAAATATGCATGTTATTTGAAAACTTTACAAATGTTATGAATGATTCGAAGTTACCCTTTGCCAAATATAGGTCAGGATATGTAACTAAAAAGTGCACTACAAAGGTATACCACGATACTGATTTGAGTAAAAATTGCTTCGATCGTGTATCATACAAAAACTGAATCGATGTATACGAACGATATAGCTTAAATGTATTCAGCTTCAGTCTAAGTAATGAACTGGTATTTTGCAGTGACATATATGTACTTAAAGTTGTCCCTGATATGTTATACGGGTAGTTATGTAATCGTGTTACAATTTTACGTTAAAAGGTATTTTTATATACTTATAATAGCTTCTGATATAATCCACTAATACGTGATGAGTGGCGTGTGTATTTGTTTGTCTTTTTTTAATATTGGCGATCACCTCAACGAGATTCTTGGATCCCAAATCGGACTGTGGGCAAAGTCCGATTTACCGTCCGTTAGGACCCACCTTTTGGTGAATATTACGTCACAAAAAATGCCCACGCCTTTTTTGGAACATTCGGGGACTTCCGTATTGCATTCTTGTTGAGTTTGTCGTTCCATCCCCTTAGCACTGTTGGTTCTGGGCCATGCAGACGCATATATTGATCTTGCAAATAAGTAGAGCACATTCAACTTCTTTCTTTTGGTGTTGCCAGAGTTCAAAAGTGTTTTAAAATTTAAAAGTAATCAATTTAAAACATAGAACCTGGATTTTTCGTCAACATATTTTTATTCAGGAATGCATTTTTCAATTTAATTCAATGTCACAGCTGACCAAACACGATTGTATTTTTTCACTCAATTTTTGCAATACAAAACATCAAAGCATAGAGTCATATTAATAACTATGCAATGATGCGTACTTATCTTACTATAAAACGAGAGTAGAATGTGTTAAAAAAAATAAGATGACAAGCGAAATGTTTAACATGTCCGATATCGTTAACACTCATGACGTATCACATGCCATTGAATAGAAAATATGCGTTATAATGGAACAAGTATGATGGATAAGCTATTGACCTTGAGTAGACGGTATATATACATATACAGTGTTTTTCAGTGCAAGTAAATGTGATGCTTACATACTCCCAAACAGTAACTGATACTTCTTAATTTCAGAAATTGAAAATATCAGATAATCCCTTGACTTATTGGAATAAAAAATAAAATGAATATGTTTATTTTGTTCCCAGCATTGAGAGTAATGAATTATGAAAGACAATTTGTTCAATCTCCAGAAAAATACATTGAGACTATTAATTATAGAAAAAAAGGTCATCGACATCTAAATTCAATTTTGTGATTTATAAACCGACTAAACTCTTAAATACAAAGTCTGAATACAGGAAGAAATAAACTGCTGAAATAGATTTCATATGAACCCGTATTTGACGGTATTTCGTTATAAAATGTGGTAGCACTGACTCTTTGATCCCGTTTTATTCCTCTCGGATTCATTTCATATACTAATATCTGATCATGTATATCAATGTAAGAAGAGATCTGGAGACACTAAATTATATAAAATCACAAATGCAACTGATATATACAACAAGCACTGATTACTTAAATTCAAATAACGGTACCGATCTAATTGTTAAAAACTAATATTTAGACAATAAAAAACAGGCACTTCTATATAAAAAAAAATATGGAATGGCATCTTGAAAACTATAAAATCTTTGGAAATAATGGTACGAAATACAGTCAAATATAAAAAAAAATATCCACACAATTTCGATTTTGAGCGAGCCAGGAATCTGGTAGGCACAGTCGATTAATGAATTCTTACATTTTACCTATTTGTAACTGTTGCACTCTTGCATGTAATCTATATATAACCGGTGGGTGATAAGGGGGTGATCTCCCCTTGGTTTATATTATGAATGTATGGGCAAATAATATAACTTATACAAAGCAATTCCCAAATGCCCCCGAATACAAGCTAGAGTGTCTTAAAGTAGTAGGAAACCGGGTTTCGGAAAAAAAAAAACACGTGATCGAGCAGATGAACCTTTATCTAGTCATGTCCGTGCCATGGATTGAACTTCAGCAGACTAGGTGAAAGGCCGAGAGGCTTAACCACCCCCTCCCCCCCCCCCATCCCCTCCACCCCCCCCCCCACCCCCCCCCCAGTTCAGCTTCCTCCAAACTTCGCAAACATGCCTTGCTTCGCCTCGCACTTTGGTTTATTGTCTGAGGCAATCTTTGTAGGTATTTCAATGTGCTTGGCAGACAAAACCACCGTCTTAATGCGTTCATTGGCCTTCCAAAAGTCCTTCCCATAACAAACCGATAGTTACAATTCTGCTTACGGTGAACGGTAATATTATGGAAAAGCGTTTGTGTTACATTTATCAACTGTTCTTAAACTTAAATCCGCAGTTTGGCCCTTTCGAGTAGTTATTGATTTTGACGTCCACTGTTGTTGAGGCGTAGCTTCATACTTTTCAGATAAAACTACCGGAGATTTCGAATCATCATCTACTGACGTCACAATGGCCATACCAAACCGCAAGGGAAGTAACTATGGTCATATGCAAATACAAAATACATTGCATAGCCTATACTGACTTGCCATACAGTCACATAGCCTATAATCCACAAATTTTTTCTTTATGTAGCATGACCCATCCGATTGACTGTCGCATATTGGATTTATCTTAGAATTATATTGATCTTAGCTAAACAGTCACATAGCTTATATAACCGATATATCTCCGAAACAGTTACATAGCCTAAAACGACTTAATTGCTATACGAAAACATTAGCCTTTATACCTGACTTCGCTATACATCACATAGCCTATACTGACTTAGCTATACATACATAGCCTAAACCTGACTTAGCTATACATTTGTCATAGCGTCTTGTGTGTACTGACTAGCTATGCATTGCATAGCTTGACATGACTTAAGAATATACGTTGCATAGTGTGTATTGACTTAGCTATACATTGCATTGCCTTATCGAGCTTAGTTAATACATTGAATAGCCTGTCGTACTGACTTAAGCGATTCTTTGCATAGGGCGTGTTCTGACTTAGCTATTCATTGCTTAGCGTGTTTGTACTTACTTAATTTTACATTACACCAGCCTATACAGACTTGAGGATTACATTACATAGCATATACTGAAATAGTTATACAATTAATCGCCTATACTGATTAATTATACATCATAGCCTATACTGATCTTTGTTTTACAATTACATATCCAATAACAGAACATAGTCTATACAATTACATAGACCTATACTAGACTATAGCCTTACACACATAGCCTATACACTGACTCTAGTCTATACATTTACACATAGCCTATCACTGTGACTCTAGCTACTACATTACACATGCCTACCACTAGAACTTATCTATACATTAACACAGCCTCACTACGACTTAGCTTATACATAACAACAGCCTACACTGACTTAGCTTTACAGTAACATAGGCCTACCACTGAGTTTAGCTATACGTTTACACAGCCTCATTACTGGACTATAGTTAAACATTACACAGCCTATTTACTGACTTAGCTATACAGTTAACAGCCTACACTGACTTAGCTGTACATTCTACACAGCCCTATTACTGAGTTAGCTATACGTTACACAGCCCTACAGTGGACTTATCTATGACATTACACAGCCTACACTGACTATAGCTATAGCATTACACCAGCCTACACTGACTTAGCTGTACATTACACTAGCCAACACTGAGTTAGCGATACTGACGTTACACAGCCTACATTTGACTTATCTATACATTACACAGCCCTACACTGACTTAGCTATACATTACACAGCCTACACTGACTTAGCTGTACATTACACAGCCTACACTGAGTTAGCTATACGTTACACAGCCTACATTGACTTAGCTATAACTTACATTACACAGCCTACACATGACTTAGCAATACATTACACAGCCCTACACTGACTTAGCAGTACATTACACAGCCTAACACTGAGTTAGCTATACGTTACATACTATATACGTTACATTACACAGCCTACACTGACTTAGCTATACATTACACAGCCCTACACTGACTTTAGCTTGTACATTACACAGCCTACACTGAGTTAGCTATACGTTACACAGCCTACACTGACTTAGCTGTACATTACACATACACAGCTAACCTACACATTACTTAGCTATACATTACACAGCCTACACTGACTTGACTGACTTAGCTGTACATTACACAGCCTACACTGAGTTAGCTATACGTTACACAGCCTACACTGACTTAGCTGTACATTACACAGCCCTACACTGACTTAGCTATACATTACACAGCCTACACTGACTCAGCTATACATTACACAGACTACACTGACTTAGCTATACATTACACAGCCAACACTGACTTAGCTGTACATTACACAGCCTACACTGAGTTAGCTATACGTTACACAGCCTACACTGACTTAGCTGTACATTACACAGCCTACACTGACTTACTATACATTACACAGCCTACACTGACTCAGCTATACATTACACAGCCTACACTGACTTAGCTATACATTACACAGCCTACACTGACTTAGCTATACATTACACAGCCTACACTTGACTTAGCTTATACATTGCACACCAGCCTACACTGACTTAGCTATACATTGCACAGCCTACACTGACTTAGCTATACATTACACAGCCTACACTGACTTAGCTATATAACATTACATAAAGCTACGATGATTTCTTTGCTATGGACAGTATTAAGTTGCTACATGCGATGTCTGAGAACTGGTTTTTAACCAAGGTCCACTGGAAAGTCTCAGCTTAGAACAATGACCTCAAAAATGTAGAGCTACGGTGTCGGAAGGTATTTTATACCAACGGTTTTTCATTAGATTGTTTTTAATACAAGACATTTATTAAGATAATCAGGTTAATATTAAGAATTAGAATAAAGAAATGTTCTTAGTAACACTAACAAGTATATATTCGAAATACACAGTAAATAATACATTGGTTTTACATTCCTTATTAGCGCACTGACCAGTTGAGTTAAAATATAACGATCCGGAGCTTAATCGAAGTCCCATTGTCTTTTTAACATATTTGAAAGCACACAGTTAGTAGTTATACTAGAGATGGTAATTAATATCGGAAATGTCGTTTGAGTATTTAATAGGTTTCTGTATTAATGGGGATGTGGATGTGCGCAGTGGTAGAAGGCGCAGCTATGTTTGGCTAGGCAATTGGATGTCGTAGATCGTGAGTTCGAGGCCGCGATAGGGCATGAGGGTCAATAAATTGTCATGCTTTGTTAAATTGTGTTTCTTTGATATGTGATATGAAACAAAACGCATGCTATAGAATGCATGCTTTGGATATTTAACTTATTAAAACAACCTTTATAATTTATAACATTACAAGCGCACACTAATCTGTTAACAAATAAAATCGCACATTCCATTTCGTTTAACTATAGAACAAGCTTAAATGTGCTTGAATACATAGCCTGTATACACGTTGTATACTACACATGTATGTAACAGGCACAAAAACGGTAACCACGACAAAAAGATCATTTGGTTAAGACATTATATTCCACTTTAAGCCATGCACACTTGTATCGCTGATCAAGTATACTTAAAAAACAATGTCTATGGGAACGAAGCTATGGTAACTGTGGACCAAGTGCATTCATTATCGAACCAATATGGTGTGACGATTCCTACAGGAAATGGCTTGTACTTAAATACGCCATGTCCAATACCCATTCCGATAAGTTCTAGATCACCTGTGCCAGACTTCATGAACACCGCTGAGCCAGAGTCACCTTCCATAAAGAACGTCCACGTCGGTCCACATCCATTAACTTGATACTGGTTTCTCATGCTTACATCCCTTCCACTTCTCGGTAACCCAAGTGCTGTCGTAAGAGGTTGAACACTAATTCCCACTAACATCCAAGGTTCCTTTTGTAACGTCAGAGGTACTTCCAAATTTAAACACGGTTTGACTCGTAGCCAATCCTGTTAAGTCTTCCCGGATAGATCCATTGTTGTATTCTGGAAGTTCTTGGAATCCTGGGATAAAGCGAATTGTATTGAATTAGACTTCAATTGATTATAGCATTATTCAAAGAGTGTATCAATAATAAAAAAAGAAAATAAACAAATCCTAAAGTCAAGTAATATATAACAGGATTGTGAATGGAAGGCAAACGATTTTGATATACATATAAACATGCCTGTCAATCAATCATTTAATCAAGTATAATATCGTCTGTACAGAACGATCGGTAATACGTTATTGAGATGTACCATTATGATAAAGTGGGGAATGTTTTTATCATTATTACCTGCGTTCTTATAGCAGCTATGCTTCGTATTGGAAAATTGACCCCTTGCTGGTATCCGACACGATCAGTCAATTCAACGACAGCAACATCGACACTAGGATCACTCTGCGAGTCAAAAATTGCCATATGAACATGTCCACACGGCGACCCTCCGAATACCGTAGAGTCACTGGACGGTTGGACGACTTCAACTTTATTGGCATTGTTGTAATGAAATTAAAGGTGCTTTGATTTGGAATGTCAAACAAAACATGTGCGCATGTAAGAAATCCAATCTTGTTATTAAATTTTACAAATGGGCCATGTGTCCCACTAATGGACTCCAATACATTTCCACTAGAGGCGTGTTCTGGAGTAAATCTTCCGATATTGCAAACCCATCTTAAGTTTAGGATGAAAGTTACAGCTTGGCAACGAATTGTATCCACTGAGGACAACATATCCTTCGTGGACATCAACCTCCATGTAGTCCACCGTCTCCTGTGTCTAACCGCTTGGGGAATTCAGGCTCTCCCAATGGTACTACTCCCTTGGTACTGCAATAAAGTGCAATACACGGCTTTTCCACGATGTCTTCTCCATTATTCTGAAATCTCACAGGGGACACATTTATAATGTTTTAAATTGCTGTGCTTCATCAAAAGAGACTGCTGATGACATGATAAGATCTTTTTCGCCCTTTCCCTATCTTCACAAGACACTGTTTTGGCATTACTGTTGATGTCTTTCCATTCTTTGGTATATACATACGGATTCCGAGTGATAACCACACCGATACTTCTCAGTTCGTAAGAAGAACTATGATCCACATGCACTGAATATACTATATAAACTGGAGTACGACTTCCACTTTTTTCTAGGCGATGCCCCGGAATGACGGTGGGTTGCAGGTTGGAATGTTTCAGTTTCAATTTGTCTGCTTGATGCAACATGAAAATTTCTTCCATTACTTTTTTTATCATGCATTGCTAGAAAAGCAAAAATCAATGTTTTCTTCACTAGAGTACTTTATCAGTGAGTGCACGATGTTTCGTTCTGTCTAGAAACGTAGCTAATATATAGTGCTGTGAATGTGCCTTCTCGGAGCTGAGGCATGTCTATCCCGAATAAATATTCACGTACATTGTATACAGAGTCCCAGTTGGTGCTTTGTCCTTTTGCAATGCATTCAATCATTTCCGGTGATCCATAAAGAGCCACGACATGAAGAATACTTACAACAGGACTGCCCTCCGTCTCTAAAGTCTTCAATCTCTCCGTAAGGAGTTCAAATTGTTCGATGTCTCCTTTTTTCACAATCTCAACAACGGAGTCGATATCTGAAATTGATGTTAAAACATTATAAAAACAAACATGTTATGAGGCAATCCGTAAAAATAGTATTGTACAATGACGTCTGTATTTTATATAAACACACTTACCGCAATAAAGCAAACTTAATTTTTAATGTGTCATACTCGCATAGTTCTATGTTTTATATTTATAGTCTTTAATTTTCAAAACTCTACAAACGATTACTGTAAATGATTTTATCCTTTTGCCCTCAAACAGAGAAGTCGAAGTGTAACCGTCATGTACCTGTACATATTGCTCAATTCAGATTAAGTAATAGTCTGCCAACAAAAAAAAAACATAAAAAGGGGAATTTTCTCATTACAGTAAAAGACGTTTTTCTACATGATTATAAAAGTAATGTTCCTATTCGTCAATATTTATATAATATATCTGTTTTATGTGTATAACGAACTGTGCTTATAAAGAAGTACAGAATGCGATTCTCTCGATGTAAAGAGGTTCGTCATAGTCGTGTTGTACTACATACATATTTATCATGCCATACCTCATCCATGTGATAGCATACTGTATTTTGAAACCATAACAGATAATCTGTGATGTCGGTCCCCAGAGGTGAGTGACAGTCGCCTTATGCATATGTTAAAATGTACCATGCTCATCTCTATGATAGTTTGAGTATTTTTGACACCGTAACAGATTATCTGTGATATTGTTTTTATATGTGATGGTTAGTAAATCATGTTACAGAATGCAGGATTCTGATTGGCTACACATATAGGTACTATTTGCAATAGTTGCCCGGTCAAGCGGCAGTATTGAAGGTGCGCGAAATTGAACGTGGAATGTAGTTGTGACTGTCACCATTACATGACGCCATTATAACGTTACGAACTCTATCGACCAAGAACGTCAAGATGGCAGACAGGCGGTTGTGTACGGGGATGGAAAGCAAATGTTGCTTTAACTACAGTAAGACAGTTTACTCATGCTCTATAATCATTTTACTTTATTTATTTTTTCTATCATGAAGCGGAAATTCCGTTTATAGAAACGCAACAATTCATATATTGTATATGTAATCTAACAACGTGGTGAAGATCGCGTAGCGATTTGTCGCATTTGACGTGCATCTATTACGATGACGTGAAAACGGGTCTCATGTGAGGTTGATGTACAAATCACATTATGGCCTATTTTAGAGGGCACTATTGCCTCATAGTATTGTCTCGTGATAGGATAGTGCTTCGTCTCGGGCACTATTCCGTCCCTCGACAATACTATTATGCAACAGTGCACTCTCAACCAGGCCGTGATAGATCAATATTACCCTGTCACTGCATTTAACACGACGCTATTGTTTATCGTATGTATTTCCATGATATCTGTCTTCAACATTAAATTTGTATATTATTATATTTATATAAATATATCAAGTAGGCGTACTATAACTCGTCGTAGAGTCTAACATCATATTGTTTATCACTTTTTAACCAATCATCACCAGTTATATAATATTCTGACTGACTTTACGTCACCCAAATATCGGCCAGATATATACAATGACACCGAATGACCAAATAAAAACGATCTATATCTACCTTTAAAACGTTCGTGTATAGCGCGATGCTGCTTGACTGATGTGTTACCATAAAACGGCAAGGTCTTAAATCTTTACACAAATATTAAACTGAATGTAAATATTATACTGATGATTGATAAATTGATCCAGGGTGTACAAACTCTTAGAATTTGTCCTGTGTAATATAATTGTTCCAGATCTTGTTCTTAAACGATTCTATTACGTCACTGGATATATACTTTATTTAGTTTTTTTTTATTAAGATGTCAGTGTTATGATATTCTCGTTACACAGTTTGAAAAGATAAATACATTTTACATGATCACCAATGACTTGCATTGTTAAACAAGAAGTAGGAGCCAATAACAAGAAAAGTAGTATTACCTGTGTTGATATCAAGTTGTCCAGAATCGGCAGACTGACTATGGACCGGTGTCTGTGTTTCATCTTGTTTTATTGGCAATGTAGTCTGAGCTGGTTTATCCTAAAATAAAACCAGGTGTTAGATACACAATCCGATAGCTAATTTGGATATCATAATAGAATTAGATAATTATAATTTTGGGATAACATCATTGAGTCAGAGAAAGTATGATAAATCCACTAGGCAAATTTTTAAGAGTCTCATGAAAAATAAACTGATGCTCCTTAGCCCATGTTACCCATAAAACCTTGAATGGAGGTCAGGTTCACTCATTTGAACTTATTTTGGTAGCGTGACATCACATCTTTCATGCCAAACATTTTTGTGTTTATACCTCCTAGTTATTAGCAAAAAATACATATCGGAGCCCGGTGACTTTTGATTGAATGTTCAAGATGATGACTGACCAACTTGTAGCCCATTATCCGATAATGAGTTTATATGCCCAATATCAGAGTCGGTATATGCCTCTGAATTGTTTGACATAGCAAGTGTTGAAAGTTTTTATGGTTGATTTGACGTCTCTGACCTTGAATGGAAGTTCAAATAACTGTATGCTAGCACCCCAGATGCCGCGTAGTTTTATATCCGCCTGAAGCCGAAGCAAATTAGCCAATTAAAAATTTTAACAAAATTTAGATTCAGAGATTCCAAATATATGCTTCGATCAAAACAATGAATAAATGGAAAATATATGTATGTGTAGGAAAGTATTTGTGATACTAGCCTCATTTTTTTCTGCCATTTTGTCACGAAGTAAGCTTTACTAGTGTTGTGTGTCCTCCTCTTTCTGCTGCCTTCACAGGATTTCCCTAGAACGAACAAGATATAATTCTTGGTAGACATGACTTGATGTGATTTTATCTTTTTCTCTTTGAAATTAAAAGTCGTATACAATTGGTGATATACCTCATGACAATAAAATTGCAAAAAAATATGACTGATATATTTATTTTAAGTTATAATAAAATCTCAAAATGCACACGTATTATTAAACTAAAAAATCATTCATTATATATACCATTCAATTTTCATGGCAAGCGGACTACATTTAATATTAATTTTTCCTTCAGAAAAAAAAAAAAAAAAAAAACCACTCCGTAAGTTTAACATTCGTTGGGAGATATGATGACTATACGTTGATGAAATTTTCTAAAATTAGAGTGTATTCCTAGCTTTTATGCCATATGTAAGTTAAAATGGAATATAAACCTTCCGAAATTAACCTTACAATTACAGATTACACTGCCAACATGTGAAATAAAATTGTAGTACACAACTTGACATGATGATCTTACTGTGTCTAATCAGTTTTCACCCGCATTGTAAATATGGATATAATGAGTTTGGGCAATACCGTCACACGACATTTTCAGCTCTTACTTATACGTATTGTTGTAAGTATTGTGAGTCTCGGAAAATGTATGGTAATTCTGTAGGGGCAAATAAACTAATAAAATGCTTATCTTGACTTTTGTTATATGAAATATTTGGCACACATAACTTAAAAAATCACAAAATTCATTGAAATTGAAACTAACATATAAAAAGATCCAAGGAAAAAAATACATGCCCAATCATGACAACGAAATGGTAGTACTCAATGGGTATAAAAAGTGCAATGAAATTGGGAAAACATGTTTAGAACGGCTAACCTTATTTAAGCTACTGAAGAGAAGTTTCACATTATATTGGTAAAGATATGATTCTCTACCGAAATAACTTCAATATAAATGCCGTGAGGTATAATATGCAACTACTCAGGCAACAATTATCACCTGCACATTTATATCATTTTTTCATTCTCAACTTCAGGTCAATTACAGACCAATTACAGGGAAAAGTCGTATGAGAATTCAGTTTTCAAAATCCTCATATGAAATTTTTCAGGACAATTTCATCCGCATATATTTTTTTCATGTGACATTCAGTTCAATTTTCAAGGTAAAAATAAAAAACTTCAGGCAAATTCACATGGAAAAAATCAATGTAAAATGAGAAAATAATTTAATTCTGTAAAACAATTACAAAATAACCAATCTTAAGATAAAAATGACCTGCAAAAATAAAGTTACACCATTAATCAGTTATTATGTAGCTGAACCAATTTTTTAAATACGATCAAGTGTAATATTGTAACTTTAACAATGATCTTAGAAACATTCCCTCTAACAGTGAACACAATATGTTTAATCAATACACGCAAACCGCGATTACCTATAACTAGATGTCTACTTGGAAACAATGATGACCAAAGATATGTAGGTTTACACTACTTAAGTTTAATCAATGAATGAAGGAACAACGGATCAAGAAGTAAGTAGACATGAGGTACGCTATAAAAACTCCAATATGTTAAACACATAGGGCATTGCTTTTTTGCATTTGTCCATTTTGTTTCTGTATAGAGCTCATATTATACGAAAGGTGTCTGTTCATGATAGATAAGAAAGAAGGGGACAGAGCAATCCAAGCAAAGACTCCAACATAGTCCAATACGATCTAGAGCTAATAGATTACTATGAATATCCCGGCATAGATCTATTAAGACAAGATTAGATTGTCTAATAACACAAATGTGTGATATTCATTACATGTGTACAGTATGTTTGAACATAGATGTCTTATTATCTTTAATCTAAAGTATATACAAATAATTAGATGTGGCCCAATATAATTTCACCAACGAAAATCCACTAAATACAGATAAAAAACAATGTACTTGCATATTGCGCAACACAACAACCTGACCCTGTGATCTATACGTCACCACGTCCCGACTTCGCTTACGCGGCAATATACATTATTCCTATAGAACATAATATGTTTTCTTATTATCGGAAAATAATTAACTCCCTTTAACACTAATAATTACTTAAACCGAGATATCAAGGTTTGGTCAAATATGTATCTCTTATTTAAGCTTGCATTAAGAAATAGAATCGAGCGCTACTTATACAACTTGGAATTCAAAACGCTTAATCAGATTTGGCATAATTCCTTTCCGGTGATTTATTTGTTTTTGGCAGTTACGCTCTGACCTGAAGTGCTCAGTTCGATCGTGCTTGACAGACGATGCATGCATTTGACGTTTATAGCATCTGTAGTGGAAGGTTGTACAAATGAAATAATTCTTTTTAACATACCTTATCAGTTTATACATTTCATTTTTGCAGTTATTCGAAACAATCCGATAACCATTTACTGCAGTGTAAATTCAGAAAATGATGCCTAACGGATCAGCTTAGACATTCGTTATCACAATTTGGCCTAGTTGTAGATACATCACTAATATTCGCCGGTATCGACCAGTGACTGCTTTCAGTATTCGTAACAATTGGTTCGATCGATTGTGCAATTAATTATTTGAAGTTGATCAAAGACTTTGTCAACGTTCGTCTGAAATTATAAAATGAGTTGATTTTTAAAATAACAAGATCCTTTTTTCTATTCATAAACAAACAACTTCAGACAGTGGCCATAATACAGTACGCTGGTAATTATGTTTTACTATGTATTCTTTGTTATTTAACATATTTAAAACCTTATTTCCATAAATCAATTGTCAACATCAAAAAAATTTCAAAGTTGAGAGTATAAAAAAGCTACTGTGGTTACCTAGCTAGCGCATATTTTGAAATAAGAAAAATATTCTTACGATGCAATGTATCCGCGTTGTGAGCGATTATACCCCAAACAACGTATGATAACGCTGCCATAGATTTCTCTTTGGCTAACATTTAAGTAAAAAAAAAATATGTTTGCCAATACATATGGCACGGATATTTAAGATAATTTATATATTGATACAAACATAGTTCTTTGTCAGTAGATACGATCATGTTATGGTGGAATGCAAAATGACTTAAGGAATAGCAATTATTTTTTTCTTACATACTGCATTATGTGTCAAACCAGTCAAACCGACTGAAACTGTATAATCGAAAACGGCTAGTGTGCATATCAAAACAATATCTTGCTTGTCATCATATAATTGTGATGGCGATATTTGTATTTAATTATTCAACAAAAATAATTTAAAGTCCTGTATTAAATGTGTTTCAGTTGGCTTGAATGATATTAAATTGTTAGCCCTGACAACCATAGTAAATCTTACTGCCGGTCATACAGAGTGTGAAGAATTTTAAATGACGATGATGATCTAGTGTTTCTACTTGGAGGAGACATACATTCAATAGAAGTCAATTTGGACCATTGGAAATAACATTATGGTTGAATCAGCAAAGATAGTATGTAAAATGAAGCCAACATTGTTGCATTGGTTACAACGGCTGTATTTTAGGAACGATTAAAAATACATGCTTTAGAGAGATTCAAAAACACTCGGCAATCTTTAAATTCGTTATTCCTCAATAATTGAGTTTTAATATTGTTAAATCATATAACTAAATAATTGTACTTATGTTTCAAGACCTTATTTTTTTGAGTTGTGCAAATATTCAAACTTCAAGTTTTAGAGGAAATACAGATATTTATTCATTCGTCCATTCGTTCCCATTAGAACATATTGATGAAAAAAGTTTCATGCAAGACATTTTTTGTTTATAATGTCCTATACATGTTTACGACATTGTGCTGTAACAGAAATCATGCTAAAATGTGATTTCACTTGTAACATACGAAAGAGTAAAACATGTTACATTCTAAACAGCAGCAAATGGTAATCCCTATTATATAAATAGCATGATTTATCACATAATCCGCCTGATATCCAGTGATTTCGCCCCTGTAATATTTTTGCGTATGTCACTAGTGTAATATGACCTGGGGCGATATTCATTGGCTTAAAATTTATTGTGACGTCAGATAGAAACAATATAATGACTTCAGAGAAAATGACGTGACGTCAGGATTACGAGAACGGCGTGACAAAATGGCGGCCTCTCTTGGATTTTTGGAATACATTTTTACGTGAAACTCTTTGTTATGTAGGTATTTGTAGTTATGCGATTAAACGTATCTTAAATTTGTGTTCATTTCATATGAAATTTTATGAAACTCGTTTCGAAGTTTTAACTTCTACTTGCCAAGGCTCGCAAAAATAAAAACATCTTAGATTCGTTTCATAAAATATAATATGAAATGAACACTCATATCAAATCCTATATATAAAATGAATGTAAAAATGTTAATTACTGTCTTTTACAGCAAATTATATTGTATATAATATATTTTTCCTGGAAACTGGATATTTAGTGGTAAAAATATACTCATTATTGCATTAATATTTTCATTTGCTCGGGACTGACACTATATAACCTTACCAACCAAAAAGGGAATTTATGAGATCATAATTCGATAAGTGATATGTTTAAAATGTGTTGTGACATAGTTCTGAACGACATACTTGCATGCTACCTGAATGAAAAAGCGCAACTGTTCTACGTAATTTGCAACAATATTTGTTGTAATGATTTTAAAATGTTCAATATCCTAAAGATGGGGAATATTGATAAAAACGTTGGAAAAGTATATTTGTATTTATTTTAATGGACTTTTTACCGCGAAGTTCTTATGACGTCGGAGGTGCTTCTGACGTCACAAGAAGAGGTTCCAAAGACAGGGGCAGCGAGGAATTTGATTTGGTAATAGCGATAACAGTTTACATTACAGGTTGGCTTTAAAATAACAGAAAACGGAAATATAAGCATTAAATTGACTTTTGGGGGATCTATTGTCATATAAATCAATTTGATAATGTCCGATGATAGCAATAAAGCAGTCATGCACATGTATATATACGAACGTGTTTAGATTCTAACCTTATTTACGTCCGCTCCATTATCAAGAAGAAGTCTCACTATGTCTGTATATCCTCCATTT
This sequence comes from Argopecten irradians, assembly GCF_041381155.1. Lineage (NCBI taxonomy): Eukaryota > Metazoa > Mollusca > Bivalvia > Pectinida > Pectinidae > Argopecten > Argopecten irradians. The sequence goes on from NW_027187731.1 coordinate 45,820, forward strand.
GCAGCTACCTCCAAGGGATTCTCCTGAAAAAATATAAATATATAATAAATGTAAAATAGTATTCACTTACATTTATTTTTTATATAAACTGAAAACTTTCTTATAATTTCTATTTATGTCAACTGCTAATAATATTGCAAACATTTTAGCTGATTGACAAATTTACAAACAGATATACCAACCACATGTATCAAACACATAAAAAGTAAAATATATATATATATCGCTAATATTACTGTTCCATGGATGTTGACGCACCTGTGCTTTAGTTTGTGGACAAATCACGCTAAATATTTTTTCTTATAATACCAGAGAGCAGGAAACTGAAGTTATATTTTCTAGAGAAGCAGATTTTAATTCCTATCAATATAATTATTGCTTATATTTCAGCAAAAACAATGTCTCCGTTTAAAATGGTTTTTCTTCACCAATCATGTTATTTTAAGGAATTAGAGTTGATATACTCATCTGATGTCGAGGTAAATGCTGACATTTTATAACATGCTTCATTTAACGAGTATAAAATCTACAGACACACAGATACATGTTTATCAACAGAATGATTGAGTCTGACACTTGAGCATATAAAACAACGTGTTGAAATTCTAACCTTATTTACGTCTGCTCCATTATGAAGAAGCTCACTGCTTCTTCCTTCATGAAATAACACTTACACCATCATGATAGAATTAATGGGAATGTGATTTAATGTCAATTAAATAACTTATTTTTCTTAAAAAGCGCAATTTCCATATCATTGGATTGATGTTGCTCGATGATAATGTTGCACAAAGTAAGACTAATTGACAAATGTACAATCAGATATATGAACCACATGTGTTTGGCACATTACATCCAAAGTGGCAAAATATATACAACATCTATGTATCGATATTACGATTGTTCTATAAACGCTAATGTAATCGTGAGTCTTCAATGTGGTACATAACATACTAAATTTATTACTTCACTTATAGCAATAAGAAATTGTTAAATGCAGCTTTAAATATACATACAGCAAAATTTTAAGCCCTATTAAATATTTATCAAAAGACAAAATATTGTACGAGGAAAAATGTGCTGGATTCGCTAACAACCATCCGCTGGATATGTATTTTTTTCTGGACTCGTGTTAATTTTCAATAGTCAAAATGGTGAACAATTTTGTTTTTATTCTTAATGTCCTAATTACTTAAATACTACGAAATGAAATGATAATGTTTAGCAGTGTATTACCAGAGTAAATGGATTGTGTGTTTTTTTAGTTAAAAAACCTGATGTAATTCCAAAGATGTAGGTCAAAATAACCTAGTTGTGTTTTAGCAGTAGAATGTAACAGTGTCGGATGTTCTGAATAGCATTTGATATCAATCTGGCATACATGTATCTACATGCAAACAATAGCGTGAGGGATTAAGATTAAGTTAGTCCAAATTGTGGCCGATCCTAAAATATTGTATATATATTTTTATACAAATAAAATATGTTAAAAACAATGCAAATAATTTTTACCTTTCACAGAGTTGCTGTAGAAATCTCCCAATGTTATTCTTTCTTTAGTTGTATGTTTTTTCATCTCCCTTCACCAGAATAATTCAATTTTGCTTGTTACGAGCATTGTCATTGGCTAAAAAATTCACTTTATCAGCCCATAAGGGGAAAAAATGCGTCGCCGTTTGTAAACTTGCTTCTGATTGGCTGAAATGACGGCGTAATGATTCCAGATAAAAGAGTCCCAAAATGAAATTTTGAATATTGAAGAGATTATCTTTAGCAAATTGAATTATAGGGATTAATTTGAATAAATTGTTTTTATATTATGGAGATATAATACAAAAATATGAGCGTACCTTCATCATCATAAACGGCTTCGCGGCATATTTAGAGTACACTCAGATTTTTGTGTTATATCTCTATATAACACACAAAATCTATTCAAGTTAATCCTTAAGTAATATTATTAAAGTACACTCTCAGTGATTTCAATACAACTCTATATGGTCTGGTGGTATTTGATAAATTAATGAACAGTAAAACATTACAGTTCTTTTTTTAAAAGATTAATCATTATTAATCAGTGAAAATATGATTAATCACAAGTTGTTCTATGAGAATAACATCAATACATTTGGAAGTAACACAAGTTTAATAGTGCGATAGTTTTATTGTTTTCTGTTATAAAAAGAATAGGCATACTGCTAATAATGGCTCCTCAATTTTATCTAGTATGGAGATTTCAAGAAAATATAAAGGTCCGATCAACAATATGAATATGTCATATACACATGTATATAAATAGGGGGGAACTATTGAGATACTGACCGTATCTACATCCACTTTTCTTTTGAAAAGTAATTTCATTTTTTTTCTTTATTTCCTCTTGCTTATATATAGGAACGTGTTGAGATACTTACTCAATGTCTACGTCCGTCTGTTTCAAAAAGTAGTTTCCCCTCTAATTTCCCTACCATCCTCTTGCAACCTGTCTTCAAGGAGAATCCCCTACAAGAACGAGAACACATAATAATCACTTACATTAAATATACTAATATAATGAATCAAAATAAACTGTTTGGAGAGTATTTTTCATGATTCAACCTGTTTTTCGAAAATCAGAATTGATTTTTTTTAAGTGTTGCAGCAAAATTAATAGTATTTTATTACTATTTCATTACCTAATCGGCCGTTTTGATCTCCGGCCTGAAAACAAGACGTTTCATGACAGCCCTTGCGAAATTTGCCCCCCCGAATTCAAAAACTCAACAACAGTAAGTGGGAACAATAATCAATAAACCCGACATATTTTTCAGCATTAATAATCGAGATTAGTTCATGGCATTATTATAACTCGATACCACATGTAGATAGGCGAATTTCCCTGTAAACAGCAGCAGTTTATGCGAATAATAAAATATTGAGATGTGGGAGAAAAAAGAATGATTAATTTCATTATTCTGATTACCATTTCTAAATTTTAACAATTTGATCCCGAACATTCCAATGACGTCACTTTTTAGTACCTCTATGAGCCCGGATGATTCGACCTTTGCAAACTGACGTTTTGAAGAATTGAATAAGCAGCATCATTTGTGGAATTATGGTAGCAAATTTAGCACTCATATACAGTTTAAACATAGTTTAAAAAATAGTGTTACTTTATCTTAAAACATTTCATTATTTAAACGTCACTTTAGACAAAAAAGAAACCCAGTAGGCCTACGTAGGCTGCAATGTAAATCTTACAGCGTTTGTTGATACAATGCTTCGTTTAGTAGATGAAATTCATGAAATATTGCACAAAAAATCATTAACATGCTTCTGAAACATGCAATTAATTATTTGAATTGAATATGTTTAACATTGATGGGGTGAACAAAAAAAAAATCTATTTTGGTCTTTCGCCGTCGAAAACCGATGAAACAGCGGTAGCCACTGGGTTGCGAGCAGCTAATCGAGATTTTTTTTTTTTCGTGGTATTTTTTTCCTATTCATTAAAAAGCGATCTTTGAAGACTTAAGACTATCTCTAGTCCAAAAGGTTTCGGCAATAGCATTCATTTTTTTATATTTGAGGTTGAATGCATCAAATTAGATCTGTTCCCCGACATCGACTGTGCATTGTATAACGTTTTAGGCCTACCTGTACCTGAAGTTAATCGTGATTTTTCATGTAACTTAGTAGAATTTTACGATGCATACGCAGTAGAAAGACATAAATCTAAAAAGGACTGTATTGTACAATTTTCTCATTGCCTATTACTTTGATATACCATGTGTTATAAAATAAAAAAACTGTCGTTTTTTTTTCCGTATCAACGTATACACGAGCATGTGCTTCGTCTCGGCGAAATTCAACTCATTCCTCCCAGGGGGTGTCTTCACCGACGTTCGAGCATATCAGAAAAAAAAAAAATCAATAAAAATAACAAAGATTATCGTATACAAGGTACATTAAAGAACAACAAAAACTTTGTGATCAATGTGTTATTATCATGTTTTCACTTTTTTCTTCAGGGTGAAACAACAGCTACATGCACATTACAATTACAATTCTTTATTTCTCCTAATGGGAAATACTCAATCATACATCATCACAAAAATAACAATGTTATCTGCTTCTTATAAAAACAATCACTGTATATAAAAAAAACCCAGAAATCTGGCTTATTGTTAACGTGCAGATCTTCTGATCTTGCGATTCTCACCACCGGCGGCAATTTTTTTTTCGTGTATTTTTTTTATAATATATCATGCAAACATGCCTATTTCAAACTATTCACAATATCTCGCGAGGGCTACATGTAAAATGTAGCTCTATTACTACAAAATAAAATTATTATATATCTGAGGGTTTACATCGGATATATACACGGTCAGTATCTTACAGCAGCTAGGCCAAGGACGTGTCCCTTGAATAGGCCTGTTAGTTTTATTTTGGGTGTTGACACGGAAAGACGAGATGACTCCCTGTCTCCTGGACATTAAACCAAATTATTTATATTTCATATAGGCCAAAAATGATTTGAAAATTCCATATATCGCCTGTAAGAAGACGTCCTAGGCCTATCGCTACCCACAATACACTCGATCGTGGTCTTATAATATGTATTATGTAACTTTTAATCAATAATTTGATCGAGATATATCTGTCTTCGATTATTTCAGTTCATAAAATTAATAATACTATCATGAATAAAGATAAAATTGTTCATAAAAAAGCAATGACGAATAATAATTGATATTACATACAATAAATAGAAACAGTATTATCACAGTAAGTACAAAGATCATGCTTATGGTACTGAAATGAGGTTAAAGGCCGAAACCTCATATATATACATGCTAATATAGCATACATTGAAATCGTTTTGAATTATAAAAGTACATATCACAGAAATGCTTAATTGCTTTCTTTTTAAAATTGCTTAAAGAAGGTGATGTTCTCGCGTCATTAGGAAGCTGATTCCAAATTTGAATGTTTGATATCATAAAATGACTGGAGTAAAACTGAGTCCTGTGTCTTGGAATGTACAAAATAATTCTGTTCAGTCTGACGTGTTACTCTATACTGAAACATCGACATATTTGAATCGACAACACAGATAATCGGGTACAAGTCCATTTACACATTTAAAGGTAAATACGGATTTCTTGTATTTTAATGTATATGTCTATAGGCATCCATTGCAACTGTTGAAACATTACTTTTGACGGAGTATCAAAGGGGGTATCTAAAATGATGCGTGCTGCTCGCGTTTTTGTAATAGACATAGTTTTTTTCATTATATTATCATTACACCCTCCCCATACAGTACAACAATACACAAAATGCTGAAATACACAAAAAATAAAGTATTTCAGTCTTGCACATAGAGAAAAGTACTGCCTAATACGCCTTAAAAGCCCTATAAGCCACTGTTAACTTTTGATAAAATTGGATTTCAGAAAAAGAATGATGGTGGTCCAGTTTAACTCCAAGAAGCTTCTCAGTTTCAACCTGTTGTATAATTTCTCCATTAAAACTTAAGTTTAGTTCATGTTGACAAAGCTCACAATGCTTCTGTTTTGTTGTTAAAATCATACATTTTGTTTTATCTACATTTACAATCATTTTGTTTTCAACACACCAGTCTTCTACATTCTTTAAATCATCCTAGAGTTTTTCTTTAATATAATTCACTGTTCTTCCAGAAGCCGACAATGTTGAATCATCAGCATACATAACTGTTCTAGAAGCAGTTTTCAATGGGAAATCATTGATAAAAACTAAAAACAAAAAAGGTTCCAGTATAGATCCCTGGGGTACTCCATGAGTGATTCTACGGGCTTCTGATAAATGATCTGTGATACAAACCTTTTGGTACCTATCACTTAAGTAAGATGTAAACCAGGACAGAGTGGTAGTATCACATTGGTAAAGCTTTAGTTTTTTCAGTAACGCAGTATGATTTACTAGGCCAAATGCCTTCCTGAAATCAAGGAAGACAACTCCATTTATATTTCCTTGATCGATTTCATTTGCCCAAGAATCAACTATATTCAAAAGAGCAGTTTCACACGAATGGTTTTCACGGACACCTGATTGTGATGAGATGAGTAAGTCTTGATTAGTCAAGTACTTATAAAAAGAGCTATGTACATGTCTCACCAGTATTTTAGAGATTACTTGGAGAACGGAAATAGGTCGGAAGTTGGAAACATCAGAAGTCTTACCACTTTTGTGTAGCGGTATGACTTTCGAGAGCTTCCAATCACTTGGCAAATTTACCACATTGAATACTCATGTTCATTAGTAAGTGAGTAAAGGGGCTATTTCCTGCCCAGCTGATTTTCAGAAGTTTTGGGCTTCATCTACTACTGCTTTATGCTCATCTAAAGAACACATGTACTTTAGGGTAAAGTCCACTGATATATTAGGTATGTTAAATACACCATTTGGAGACAGCTTTGTTTTTAAAAATCGAGATAAAACATCACAATTTGATATATGATCACTGAATGATGAGGTTAGGTTTCCTGCAACTTCAGAAATGAAGTTGTTAAAAATATTGGCAATTTTTTCTTTATCTAATACTGTGTTATCATCAAAAGTTAATGTCATATGTGTTGTGGAGGAGGCTTTTGGAATAACATCTCTAACATATTTCCATAAATTTCTTCGGATTTTCGAAATTTATTTTCTACAACATTTTTTGTAATATGTGGCTTTAGCGTCTCTGATAAGTCTGGTGACTTTATTCCTTTGTGATTTGTATTTTTCAAATTCACCATTTCGTTTGAAACTGTCTCTGATACAAATATTGTCTAAGATGGTCTCATCTAACCAGTCAGGCTGCTTTGCCTTTTTAAGACGCCGTTCAAACCTTTGGCGCGTGTTCATTAACCCCTTCCATGACAAATTTAGTCCATGCATTAAGGACGTCATCCACATCCGTAAACGTTTCAATAGTAGACCAGGTCCTTCTGAAATTTATCATTATAAAACTTTTTAAACGACCTGTAATTAACGTTAGTATGTCCAAATTTGGTCCCAAATGTACGCTTCCGGGTAGTGGTCACTAAGTCCAATTTTCACAACTTTTTATAGATCTCTTACAAACTCTTGTGCAGATACATGAACATACATGGAACTGTGATTTACGCATAGTAGTAATGCTGCACTATAAAAACAAAATCAAGATATGTTATCATCTCGATGAAAGACATATTTTTTCCGTTTGGAAATGATGAAGCAATGGTTAAACAGATACTTTTTTTCCAAATACTTGGCAGGTTGAGAACAACTTGCATACATCAAACGCGGTTGTCTTTCGTATATACAAGTGTAAATGTTGCATTAAATACCAATTTGAAAAAAAAAGTTTCTCCTGAAAGCATTTTTCCATTTATTAAAGATAGCATCAATGGCGTTGTTTTTATAACGAATAATGAATGTCAGCATGTAGGAGCAGTTTTAATTTCCAATAGATTTGTAGTAAACGAAAACAAAAAGCGGATTAATAAAGTACAGCACATAGCCACCAGATAAACATACAACTTCCCAATAGTTAGACGTTTCAGAACTTTTCTGTCATATTGTTATACACGTTATTGACCATGGCGTCAATATTTGGGAGACGATTACTAGTAATCCGACCCTCTTTACTGAGGAGGTGTTAATACATAATCAACCGTAACTAATAAAAAGCAAAAGTGAACTGTTATGTATGACACTAAATACATGTAGTTATGAGATAAGGGAGATAACTCCTATAGCTTTATTATCAATACATCCTATAAAGGTCATATCATTAATCTAGGTTATAGAACTTTCTAGAATATTATCGTGTATATACAAATATGTTTGTAAACATGTTGATTATAAGTAGACATCTAGAATGATCTATTTTCAGAAAGTTCTGTGTGTTTATTTGTTTACTGTTTTTAGTTAGATATTTCTAGAAGTAGAAGGTTCTCCAATATTCTTGAATTAGGGTTTAGCTATATATACTCCAACTGTCCAAAGCTAATCAGAACTGTAATGAGACCTGTAATTAGACATATCAAGAATTGTACAGCGCCATATAAGATTCTATTGGGGAGCTATTGTGACTTTATCTGTGGATTATTGCAACACTTTGTGTGGATTTATTCATACTGCCTGGAACTTTGCAAAACATCTGTGGATATTCATTTTCCTTGTGGATTTGTGATTATTGTTTATTTGAAACCTTGAAGGATCAAGGATTTATACCAGGACATTCGCATACAGACAAGTAACACTTTAAATCATCGTATTTACTCTTGTACCACCACCAATTACTTTAGATATTGTAAACCATCTCTGTATAATATTGTATATATAATTAAATTGTGTTTAGAATTTAGCTGCTGGTTTCTCATTTTTGTTATTCTGGGTCATAACAGAACCAAGAGAAAGTTATATTCTAATTATGATTGTGTTCTTTCCATGTAATACCTAGTATTGTTAAACATCCGTTTTACATTATTCGGCTGGAAATGTAACATATCCGTCCAGATTATTGTAAATATATATAAAAAAGTGTGTCAAGTAGTGCAAATCAACAGCGGATTCTATATAATATCACGGCAACAGACGTCATCAGAATCTTCGAGTTCCAATAATGTATAGCATCGTACAACATTGTTTTTGACTCAACAACCACGTCACATACGGTAGTACGCTTTCCAACAGCAGTTTTGAGGTCAAGCGGCGATCACAACATATCATGAAGTCTCTCGATTAGTGATGACGTGGCACTGAGTAATAAGTAGTTCATCATGTCAGCCAATCGGAATACATACACAGTTTATATCACGTGTGGTAAGAAAATAGTTAATCAACAGCTGCATCATTTAGTTGATACCATGAGAGTTGAATAACACCGCATATTGTGCTATTTAATTATTTCATGTTTAGATATTCATGTTTTGGATATGAGACGTTGCGCCATACAACATTGAGTTCAATTGTGAAATTGCTTTTGTAACGCTGCTGTTAGAGCTGTGTATGGTTGGAACTCACACTTATGTGACGTTTGTTTCGCTGGATTGGAGCGAGTGAATTTCTATTTCACGGTGAGTGGCTAAACTATTTGAACATTTTTTTTGCTGTGTTTCGGATATTGAACTGTAATTTATGATAGATTGTACATTTTTGTGTCCACTTATTTGTATTATGTCAGTTGGGGTACATTATTGGCTTCGCGCAGTTTTTGGAGGAGGTGCTTTTTTCGCGCTGTGACTAGTAAGTTTATTGTCCTTGTCTAAGTCTCCTTTCTTGCCATGTTTTTCATTAATAATCCAAGTTTTTGGTTTGATAAAACATTTGTCACTTTTAGTGTTACTCAGCGGAATTGTCCCTGTGCTAATGTATAACGGGTCATCGTTGTTGTTGTTGCAATCCAATCTAAGATACGATCACTGGAGTTGTCGTGGTCTGTAATCCACGGTCTGGCTGCCAGATGTTACCTTGTGGTTCCATCGCTGTTACCTACATGCAACAACACAGTTACAGATCAAAGTCAGAAGTCAAAATTCATGACACGTCGCATCAGCACGAAATAATGCAGAAGTGTTCACATAGAACAAAGGCTAACATCCGGCTCACACAGAACATACTGACGTCGCCCACACAGTACCGCCAATAAAAGCCTCGATGCAACCCTTAATGAAAACTGTACAACCAAATACTCTTAGCTGAAGTGGTAGTAGTGCCATAATAGATCCACCATCTTCAGAGTTTTAAGGTAAAATATACGTATGTCATATTTACTATTTATAACACTAAATTGGATAATATAATTAATAAATTATACTGTTTAGTAATGTATGCTTCTCTAACATCAAGTTACAAAATGGCAGTGCATTCCGCCTTAATGGTTGGCGCATTCCAAAAGGTGCGGTTCACTCAACCGTCATGACCACACGATTATATAACGTGGTATTGTAAATGTCTAATAGTAGTAAATAACTGACTATCTTACTTAATTTAAAATAGTTACATTCTTTAAATAGTTTAAATATTTCCACGAACTAATACTATATACTAGCAAGTGCATGTGCGCGTATGTAAACAACACGCCGCATTGCAATACACTATACAGGTGAGTTAATTTGATGATACTTGGCTTAATTAGTCACTTGTTAGACTCATATATATCAATACACAGGTATGTGGTATAATGATATAATATTGACAAATGGGTAAAAACTCACCACAATCTGTAGTTTTTAACTCTTGTACACATATCCGCACGTGGAGTATATCATGCACGCATGGCTATCTACCTCTCGCCACACAGTTATATCTAATAACCAACCCGTGAGCGGATTACTAAATTCCGTATTTACAATGCGTGAATCAATACAAACTGTAAACTGATTAATATATACAAATGCATATATATAAATATATGACTGTAACAGTCACCATTCATTACTTTGTGACCATATTTCTGTCTTTTCAGTTTCTGATCTATACTAGAAATGATTCCTCTCAACCTACTTCGCTCATAATCTTGTCCGTCCTTTTACGGACCGACAACAGGAAATTAGCCAGCAGCATGTCCAATTCTCCCACAGGCATTTCAAGTATCTCCATTGACATGATGTTTCCCCCTCCTTTTAAGTGCAACAGTTTTTTTAACTAGTGTGATGTCTTGCAAATTTATTTTTATGGGTATTTTTTCCATGTCGTTCAACAAAAGCTTCGACGTTTTAAACGTTTCTAATATTACAAATTATTCATCTTCTTTACGGGATTAGCTTTCCTAGACGGGGAGAGGGGTCGCGCGACACTTGGCGAAGAAGGGGTATTTTGTGTCATTTCTGTGTTTTGTAACTCTGTCTCATTTCTTTCTCCGAAACTAATCCCATTTACTGTGCATCAAATTCATCAGTAATTTTCACCAATCGAACAGGTGCATGACAACTTTCATTGATCTCAGGGTGAGGCACACGTGTTTTGGAATGTGCTGTTTCAATGTTTTCATAATTTTCAGAAATCTCAATGTTTGCACAGGATGATAAAATATCATAATATAAATCAAAATTCAATCAAAATATTCCTGTATCATCCATATCTTCTGATGATGAAGATCGTTGGAGCATTTTCAGGATGCTGTTTACAAGCAGACGATGTTGGCAAACGTGAAGGTCGATGTTAATGCGCATGATCAAGTTCAGGTCAACTTAATCAGAAAGCGGTTATCGGTATGTGGGACAGTTACAGGATAAAACATTAAAGCCGTTTGCAACCATCAGATCAAAACGAATGTATTTTGTACAGAGATAACTTAGGTTCAGCTTGATAGTGTACACCGTTCAGGGAATCCAACTTTTTCTTGGTTCATGGTAATTAGAGAGATCAATGAGTAAAACTGATGGAAAATAGAAGAAGAATATTACAGTGACCTAGCTAACACTCTATTCTCATTTGAATTTCAAAGTCAAAATACCTGATGTTTTGAATAGCATACCTATTCAGCTAGCCCTTATATATATATATGCATAACGCAAATTTGCCGTTAAATGACCTAAGGTGATATCCACTAGTTATTTGATATACAACAGCAAAATAAAATTTCCGTTTAAAAGTTCTCTCTTCAACTAATCAATTTAAGTTAGGAGTCTGTATACTCATTTGATGTCGAGGTAAACTCTGAAACCATTTAACCTTCTGCTATTAACGTTAAAAAGATAATATCCTACAACAAAATATTTTAATCAACATAGATATTGAGTCGTACACTTGATGATATACGAAAACGAGTTGGAACTCTAACCTTATTTACGTCTGCTCCATGATCAAGAAGTAGTTTCACCATGTCGGTTTTTCTTCTGGCTTCTTCTGCCTCCACGAAATTCCACTGGAAACAATCACGATACAATAAACGAAAATATGATTCATTATCAATCAAAAGTTATGCTTTGTCTTAGATACTATGATTTTTATATATCTGTAACTTATGTCACTTAATAAAATCATTGTAAACAATATAATTGATTGTCATTTAAACAAATGAACAATTTTAACATAAATGTTTTCCAGCATGCTAAACATACATTACGTACACCCAAGGAAAACGGACTCAAAATCAAGTTCCACAGCGTTTTTTATCCCAAACAATTGTTTCTCAAAAACAACTCCAAATACACACTTAGAAATAGAGAAAAAAAACAACAAAAAACATATACAGTAAATATTGGCGTACTATGGCTTGTTGACATATCGCACTATTTTAACTTCACTCATAACATAAGAAATGAAATTCTTCGACAGAGCAAATACTTTCACCATAAGATAACTAATAATTTTAAAATGTAAATACAGAAATAAAAGCATATTTATCAACAGTTTACTTGATAGTGTATATGGGAAAATATTATACACATGCACTATATTACAATACAAATAAGATTTGTGTTAAACAGGTGGAAAAGACAAAGAAGTTAGGAATAGGTGAGGTCAAGTCCAATAAATGTTAACCACTTAAACCGTTTGTTTTATATTTGCACACCTATGTCTCGAGTAATATATTGTTGTACCTTGTGATATTTTTATTGAATTAGTTTGTTATCAATAGGAAGGTAATTAAAAAATGAAAAAATTTTTAATCTACAGCCTTATTTAAGTAAAATGTATATTTGAACACATGTCTGGACATACATAGTTTGTCTAATAAAATTATTTATCCTGATTTGTTTCACATACACCAGATTTTGCATATTGCAAGGTTCCTAACTCCTCCGCCTCCTTCCCCTCCTCATTTATCTCCCATCCCCTAACTCACTGTATCTCCCTCTTTTTATCCTTCATTTACTTTTAAAATGTATATGTTTGTTATCTTCAGTATGGACGATAGTATAAAAAAATAACTAAGATAATAAAATTCGAAAAGAAGTTAGTTGTATGAATGTCTTTGTGATTGTTGATGTAATGTCTAAATATCATGTATGCTGAGAAAAAAAAGGTCTTAGTGCCATATATTTGATTTATTTTATTTCTACGGTGAAATGTAAAACAAAATGTCAGATGCTCTGAATATCAGTTGATATCCATCTGACTCTAAGGTATCTACATGCAACGATGTTCTGATTATCACGAAATAGCAGTAAAATGATTCAAAGTGATACTCTCCTTAGTTATGTAATATGTCGCAGCAATATATAATTCCCACTTTTCTCCCTTCACCAGATCAATATGATTTTTTGAATAAACACTCAGTGATTTCAAAATAACTCTTTGTATTCCGGTAAGATCTAATAAACTTATGGACACTAACTGGTATTTTATTTTAAGATTAAACACCCTTAATTGGTTAAAGGTGTTTAACCATGCGTGATTATTAATGATTTTTCTCGATACCAACGATACATGTGCAACTAAAATAATTGGTAATGTTTAAAAAAATTGTAGTTATACTAAAAATACCCGTTAATTCGAATAACGTCCTACACTCGAGTATTTATAGGAATGTGTTGAGACACTAACTCACAAACTATATATTCGCCTTTTCTTCTGAGTCTTTCCTTTCTGTACTCTTTGCTGCCCCAATCTCCTCTTACAGCTGCTACCAGAGGATTTCCCTAGAAACGAAGGTAATATCATAAATGGAAATTGTGATTTATAGATTACTGTTAATGCTGCACTTCAAAAATAAATTTAGAAAAAAAATCGATACATTACTTTAAAACAAGTAAAGTTTTTATCATAAGCATTTTTATTGCAGTTGTTAGCAGCCTGAGACCGACATACCAACCCAGGGGCCACAAGCCCGAGGGCTCATATCGCTCAAAGACTAAAAAAGAGTGCATTATCAAAATTGTCATATCATAACCTTTTTATCACATATTTTGTCTAATATTTTAAAACCTTTATGTGAGATGGAGAAGACTACTTCACAATTAACTTCGTAATGTGATTTTACTGGTCATAGTCCGGACGGCAATGGGTAAAACGAAGTATATCACTGATTTCATGTTGTATCAGACCTCCTGTGATATATTGACTTTTCATCAAATAGCGTGGAGCGACCGATGGGTAATGGTGCTCAACCGACGCTCTCTACGTATATTTCGACAATAGCTGGTCTTCCTCTTCAAGTTCAAATACTATATTTAGCTCTCGAGGGCCATATATGTCCGTCATTTTGATATTTGAACAATGGAAGTGTATACGTTAACAGTCGGTTTATTAAGATTGAATGTTTAAAAAAACTGATTACAACTTCATGATTTCAGATGTCAGACGAATTCCACACCCACCTGAATACTATTTATTGCATTCACACCAATATGCAATATTCGGCAGAGAAAAAAAACTATACACGATAGTTTTTAGTCACGGAAAAGTTGCCATTTGGTTGACCAGGCTAAAAAGATAATTTATCAAAGTTCTTGGTCATAATTGCGGTCAACGATCTAAAGTTTAAAATCAGCAAGAAATATTGTTAGATACATGTATTGAATACCTCCGTGTCTATATTACTTTAAATGTATATGTAACCATCAACCTGGATGAGCATACTTCCATTTTGAAATAAGGTTAATTATTCAATGAATTTTAAAACTTTGTGCTATTCCGTCCGCCATCATGTTTTGGTTTTGATGATGTATATAGTGTATAACATTTAAGAATATAAACAGTTGAAACCTATAAATGAGATAAGTAAATTTGCTATTTAATTTTTTAATGAAACAACTATGGAATGATTTCAATATTCAGCGGCAATCTTGGAATTATATTACAGTTATTGCTGGCCATGTTTTTCGCCATCTTGAAATTAAAAAAAACAACCTGGAGATTCTATATATACATGTATCTAATAAAACACAATTGTAAACAGCTTGTATTTTCATTCGACGTCAATGTTAAAGAAACGATTATAACTTTAAGATTCAAGTGGCAATCTTTAGACGTTTTTCTGAATAACATACAGTATAAACACTCTCTACTCGAACCCGGATTCATCGATTACCCCATATTCGTCGTAAACTGGTCGTACGGTCCCGACCGTCTCTCTATTTATTATCTATGTAACGAAACCTCGGATAGCTCGAACAGCTATTCGTCGAATGCCCCTTATTCCTCGAATAGAAATATGTGTCCCCGTTTCATCAAATGCATAGATATTTACCCATGTATTCGTCGAAACAGGTGATCGGCCTTGATATTTTGTTTACCTGTGTCCAATCTAAATTGCACCGACCGACATAAATAATTGCTCACGATCTTGTGTGTATTATACAGTTGGCGTGTCAAGCCTGTAGGTAATTAAGGGATTCACGGTGTCATTATTACCTAACTACACGATCACAAGTCGTTGTTTGATGCTAACTTTATTTAAAAATTTCAGAAAAAAAGGCATTAAGTTATTGATGTTTCTCTCGTAA
This sequence comes from Argopecten irradians, assembly GCF_041381155.1. Classification (NCBI taxonomy): domain Eukaryota; kingdom Metazoa; phylum Mollusca; class Bivalvia; order Pectinida; family Pectinidae; genus Argopecten; species Argopecten irradians. The sequence goes on from NW_027187731.1 coordinate 61,215, forward strand.
TAATCTTCGTTTGTAATACGGAAATATTGAAGTTGTTGATCCATGTTAATAGAAAGTACGCATTTGTGAAATGCAAAAAAAGAGGCAGAAGATATTGCTGATGTCCGCTCCTAATTGTAAAAGTTTTATTAAAAAAAAATCTTTATTGGTTTCATTCGACAGGCTAACACAATGTTTTATGCCAAAAGATGTAAACGATATTAAACGATATATGCAAAGTAAATGTTATCAGTGCGTTCCGTACCTTTTCCCTTAAATTGTATTTTGTAATTTTACTCGTAAACACATGTAACCCAACGTTACGCTTTTACTAAATAGACATCTATATATATAATTTCTTATGTCCGTAAATATGCTGATTAATAAACTTTATTGTGAGTATGTATTTTGTAAATGTTTTGAAATGCAATTTGTGATAATTGAATTGCAGAAATAGTATGGATTGTAACATTAACCTAGATGACGATCGCTTACTCTGATGTGAATGACATTTGATTTTAGGGCTTTCTCGTTAGCTGTTTCAAACGCTTAATTTATGCTATACATTTTTTTTAACTTGATATTGCTATCAATAAAACACTTTAAATAAAAAAATTCAAAAATACTGAAAGATAGGGTAATTAAAAAATGTCATTGTCGTGCATTGTTTTGTCATAGTTGGAGACCGGACATTTTGATTGTCGATCGTGACAAACCTCGGATGAGTCAAATACCCCGTATTCTTCGAAACAATTGACCAGGGTCCCCTGCTGTTCGAGTTATAGGAGTTTTACTGTATATATATTCATATGACTGTTACAGTCACCCTTCATTATTTTGTGACCATATTTCTGTTCTTTTAAGTTTCCGACCTATACTAGAAATGATTCATCCTCTCAAACTACTTCGCTCATAATCTTGTCCGTCCTTTTACGGACAGACAACAGGAAATTAGCAAGCAGCATGTCCATTTCTCCAACAGGCATTTCAAGTATCTCCATTGATATGATATCCCCCCCTCCTTTAAAGGTCAACAATCTTTTAACTAGTGTGATGTCTTGCACATTTATTTTAATGTTTTTTTTTCCATGTCCTTCAACAAAAGCTTCGACGTCTTACGTTTCTATTATTACAAATTATTTATCTTCTCCTTTACGGAATTAGCTTCCATAGACAGGGAGAGGGGTTGCGCGGACACTTGACGAAGAAGGGGTATTACGTGTCATTTCTGTCTCCTCGACTACTCCCATTTACTGTGCATCAAATTCATCCGTAATTTTCACCAAACGAACAGATGCAGGACAACTTTCATTCATTGATTTCACGGTGAGGCACAGGGTTTTTGGACTGTGCTGTTTCAGTGTTTTCATAATTTTCAGAAATTTCAACGTTTGCACAGGATGACAAAATATCATAATATAAATCAAAATTCAAATAAAATTTTCTTGTGTCATCCATATCTTCTGATGATGAAGATCGTTGGAACATTTTCAGGATGCTGTTTACAAGCAGACGATGTTGGCAAACGTGAAAGGTCAATGTTTCATGCGCATGATCAAGTTCAAGTCAACTTAAAAGTAGTCCAGTTATATCACGTAAATCGTACTGATGGATAAAGTATTTCGTATATTACGGATAACGCACACGATTATCAGAAAGCGGTTATCGGTATATGAGACAGTTACAGGATAATACATTAAAGCCGTTTGCAACCATCAATTGAAATGAAATTTATTTTGCACAGAGATAACTTAGGTTCAGCTTGATAGTGTATGCCGTTCATTCTCTTGGTTCATGGTAATTAGAGAGGTCAATGGGAAAAACTCATGGAAAAAATAGAAGAAGAATATCACAGTGACCTAGCTAACACTTAGTTTTCATTTGAATTTCAAAGTCAAATATGCATAACACAAATTTGGCGTTAAAGGACCCAAGGTGATATTCCCTGGTTATTTGATATACCATAGCAAAATAAAATGTCCGTTTAAAAGGTTCTCTCTTCAACCGATCAATTTAAGTTAGGAGTCTGTATACTCATCTGATGTCGAGGTAAACTCTGAATTCTTTTAACTGTCTGATATTAACGTTAAAAAGATAATATTCTACAACAAAAATAGTTTTAATCAAGATAGATATTGAGTCGTACACTTGATGATATACGAAAACGAGTTGGAACTCTTACCTTATTTACGTTTGCTCCATGATCAAGAAGTAGTTTCACCATGGCTGTTTTTCTTTCGGCTTTTTCTGCATCCAGGAAACTCCACTGGAAACAATCACGATACAATAAATGGAAATATGATTCATTATCAATCAAATAGTTATGCTTTGTCTTAGACACTGTGATTTGCATATATTTGTAACTTATGTCACTTTAAAAAAACATCATTGTAAAAAAATATAATTGATTGCCATTTAAACTAATTGAACAATGTTAACATAAATGTTTTGCAGCATGTTCAACACACATTACGTACTACCAAGGAAAACGGACTCAAGTTCAAGTTCCACAGCGTTTTTTTATCCCAAACAATTGTTTATCAAAAACAACTCCAAATACACACGTAGAAATAGAGAAAAAAAAAAACAAAAAAACATATACAGTAAATATTAGCGTATTATGGGTTATTGACATATCGCACTAAACTTTTAACTTCACTCATAACATCAGAAAAGAAATTCTTCGACAGATCAAATAATTTCACCATAAGATAACTAATGACTTTAAAATGTAAATAAGAAATAAAAACATAATTATCAAGAGTCTACTTAATATTGTATATATGGAAGGTATTATACACATGCACTATATTACAAATAAGATTTGTGTTAAACAGGTGGGAAAGACAAAGAAGTTAGGACTAGGTGAGGTCAAGTTCAATTAATGTTAACCACTTAAACCCGTTTGTTTTCAATTTGCACCCCTATGTCTCGAAAAATATATTGTTGTACCTTGTGATATTTTTATTGAATTAGTGTTGTTTCGTTACTAGTTGGGCGACACCTGAAGGAGTGTCGCGGATGAAATGAAAGAGAAGAGAAATGGGAGAAAGGGGAGATAACTCTTGTTGTTATTCTTAAAAGGGACCAATTTCATTAGGATATGGAAAATATACCAGAGTTTGAAGTCATATCAGGATTTTAGTCTATTTGAACCGTGTGACCATGAATAAAGGTCAAGGTTATTTATTTAAAGAAAAGAAACTTGGTAGTTCATTATATTATATATTACTAGCAGTTAACCTGAGATATACATTTTAATTGATTTTATATATAAACATCAACAAAGGAAGGTAATTAAAAAAATGAAAAATCCATTTAAGCTACATCCTCAATACTCCATGGGTTACTATCGCTGACGCAATATCCACTCCTTGACTATCTCATAGTAAAATTGGAACCACTTCAGAAGAAAAAAACTGACCTATCAGAGGCTTGCAGAAATCCTTTTTGGTTGCATCCTAAATACTTCTTAATACTCCAGGGGTTACTATCACTGACGCAATATCCACCCATGGACTAATATATAATATAGTAAAATTGGAGGCAGGTCAAAAAATAATTAGGCCAAGAGGCCTTGACGGTCACCTGAGTGCTGATATAGAACTTTTGCAAAGTTGGTTCAAATCTTTAAAATAGCATTTATGAATTAAAAGAAACCCTCTTTTGGACCCACTCCTCAGGCCCCTGTGGGTCAGTCATGGAAAATTATGTTAATAGGATTCAATGGCCATATCATATTGATAATTCTGACAACATTTTCACATTTTCTATTACGATTGACCAAATGATGTTCAAAAATGTGTTTTACCTATAAATTATAGTACACTTGACCCCCTCCCCAGGGGGAAACGTGAATCTATCTTTCATGAAGAGTATTTGATTCCACTATTTCCGGAATTTTAGAAGCAAATTGTTGAGGCTTTAGCCTAATTGACCCCCTTTTGGCCCCAACCCTCAGGTCCCTAAGAGACCATTATAATTCACACTTTTGATTGACCTTTGGCTAAGAAAGGTCTCTCTGCAAAATTAGATTAGGTCACCGGAGACTTCATCTCAGGTGACCTCAAAACTGAGTCCTGCATAGACTTCCTTTCAAGATTATAGAGAAAGTGGCACCTAACTTCAAACCAACACATATGTACAGTGAACCACATTATACAATGTACGTTAAAT
>NW_027187732.1:0-65391 GCF_041381155.1 Argopecten irradians
GAAGACACGGTCGAATCTTACCCGGTTTTCTTTCGAATAAAGAGTAGGGAAGCGAACAAGCTATAGCGAGCTTGTTAAGAAAGAAGCTTGTCAGCACTCTCGACGTTTGTCCGCGAGTTTTCTTTGTAGACTGTTAATGTCATACTTTACACAACGGAAGAAATCACTACTTACAGAAACATTTTACGCAAAAAGTTTTCGAATTATCATGGGGGCTGAGGCGAACACCTGAAAGAGAATATTCAGAGGGAGATTACCTTTTACTTGTCCTAAATATTTATTTCGCTAACTGCTGTTTTGTGCTTTAAATTCTCTGAGGGGTCACCATTATTTTCTCTTTGTGAGATGTGTCATTTTGGATAAGGTTCACACCAAACAGCAGTCGTATAGACAGATGGCTACAAATTAAAATTATATTGTTCTTGATTCATTTGACGGGTTTCAGTTAAAACAACTAATATAAGCAAAAATATACGACCCGCGAAATTTACACGCATATACAGTGATGGTTTTCTACCAGCATTTAAGTTTGTTTTAGAATTTCGCTGCTTTTTATTACTTGTGTACTGTCCCTTTTTGCTCAATAAGGAATGGGGCTATTTATCTGCAGTACATTTCATGTGTAAATATCACCATCGAATAGGATTAGATTGTATAGGTGCCTACCACAGAAGAATGTTGATGTGCTGAAAGGTTACATCCTCGATACTCCAGGGGTTTCCGATCACTTAAGATATATACACCCCTGGACCTATTCTATAGTAACTGAATGCACGCCTCCACGTGTTATAATCTGATCCTATCATAGGCCTGACAAAAATTTATCTCTTTGAAGACATACAGAGGAGAGCAACTTCCAAACTTCAAAGCTACATTGTCAACCACATGTAACGTGATACGGCTCAGTTTTTACTTATGATATAGGTCTAGGGGTCTAGAGTCATCTAAGTGATCGGGAACAAATTGAGTATCGAGGAGTGAAAAACAGGGATGCTATGTTTTATGGATACTCATGTAATTTCAGAACAACATGACACTTTTTAGAAACTTAGTTGTTTTGTGCTATAACACTATTTTTCGATAAACTATACTTGTAAGTTTAAATAAATGTGAAAGGTCTATTTGTGATGATTACATCCTTCTATCGTCTCAATTTCCATATGAGATTACAGGAATACATAAGTTGGCTTCGCCCATCTTTAATAATTTGCTGATAAAAGTTTATGTGAATAGGTTTTCAAAATTGTGCCTATACATTTTCGTACTTGCTTTAAAGCTGCAATTGATGAAGGTTCTACAATGTTATCATACTTGAAAAATGACCAGCATATATCGATTAATTTGATTGTTATAAGGTTAACAACTTGGATTTATATGATTATACTAATCCACGGATGGTAGTCATTAGACTGGTATTATGATACGATTCCACGGATGTCAGAGGGTAGTCATTACATTATGTATATGATTATATATTCCACGGATGTCAGGGCGTCATTACATATAGGGTAACTGATTATACTAGTTCCACGGTATGTTAAGGGTCTATCTATTACATTGTGTATATGATTATACTATTCCACGGGATGTCAGGGTATATATTATACTATTCCCACAGTCATTACATTATGTATATGATTATACTATTCCACGGATGTCAGGGTAGTCATTACATATGGTGTATATGATTATAACTATTCCACGGATGTCAGGGTAGTCATTACATTGTGTATATAATATACTATTTGACGGATGTCAGGGTAGTCATTACACTATTTATAATATTATACTATTCCACGGATGTCAGGGTAGTCATTACATTATGTATATGATTATACTAATTCCACGGATGTCAGGGTAGTCATTACATTAGTATACATGATATTATACTATTGATTTCAAGGGGGTAGTATATGCATTATTTACAATTATACTACCACGGATGTCAGGGTAGTCATTACATCTATGTGTATATGATTATACTATTCCCACGGATGTCAGGGGGTAGTCATTACATGTGTATATGATTTATACTATTCCACGGATGTCAGGGGTAGTCATTACATTATGTATAATATTATACTATTCCACGGATGTCAGGGTAGTCATTATATTATGTATATGAATATACATATTCCACGGATGTCAGGGTAGTGCCATTACATCATATGATATACATTATGTCAGGGTAGTCATTACATTATGTATTATACTATTCCACGGATGTCAGGGTAGTCTACATCACGTCATTATTGTAATATGATTATACTATTCCACGGAATGTCAGGGTAGTCATTACAATATGTATATGATTTATACTATTCCACGGATGTCAGGGTAGTCATTACACTATGTATATGATTATACTATTTCCACGGATGTCAGGGTAGTCATTAGACTGTTAGGTATATGATGATATCTATTGCCGACATTATAGTCACGGATGGTCAGGGTAGTCATTACACTATTGTATATGGATTATACTATTCCACGGATGTCAGGTAGTCATTACACTATGTATATGATTATACTATTCCACGGATGTCAGGGTAGTCCATAACACTTTGTATATGATTATACTATTCCACGGATGTCAGGGTAGTCATTCATTAGATGTAAGTCATTATAGGTGTTCCACGTAATGTCAGGGGATTCATTACATATGTATATGATTATACTATTCCACGGATGTCAGGGTAGTTTTACACTGATGTATATGATATACTATTCCACGTATGATTTCAGGGTAGTCATATACAGTGTATATGATTATACTATTCCACAGGATGTCAGGTTTTAATCTAGTATATTACATTACACGGATGTCGGGTAAGCATGTTCAATATTATTGATTATACTATTCCACGGATGTCAGTCATTACCATTATGTATATGATTATACTTGAAGTGTGAGGGTAATTCCATTCATAATATTCTATTCAGGGTAGTCATTACATTAGGTAATATAATACCTTTCGGCACGGGATGTCATTAATCATTACATTATGATCTGATTAACTATTCAGGGTAGTCATTACACTAGGTACATTTACTATATGTTCAATGATTATACTATTACCACGATGTCAGGTGAGTTTACACTGATGTATAATTATACTATTCCATTCATGGTATCAATGACAATTATATGATTATACTATTCCCACGGATGTGTCAGGTAATCATTACATTAATGATATGATTATATTATTCCGCGGATATCAGGGGTAATCATTATTATTGAATTTTATTTTCCGCTTCATGACAAATTACAAAAGGTACGGTTGTTATTAATTTACTTATTACAAGATGATTTTCTGAATGTGGCAGGCACGTAATCACACGTACTTTAAGGTGTTTAAACGAGCTTAGGAAATATCTCGGTTTTAGACCAGCAGTGCTTTAATAATATACACTGATCTTATTCATACAAATACAACTTTTTTGCATGAAACAGCAACTGATATTCAACGTCGTACACGATTGTTTTGATGGGTTAGACTTTCAATGAGCGGTGCAATTCCCCATGTTATTTTACAAGCCAAAATTTGATTTTTTTTTTAAAGGTATCGATTTTCTTTCCACTAGGAATAACTAAAAGGTATATTCTTACTATTCAAGACTTTCAGTATAATAGTATGATGTAAGTCTTTTAAATGTAAATGTTTATAGTTGCTTGAAAATATAATCCTCATTGTTGAACTTGTAGACAATCCTGCACAAAGCAACGTTGTCATTTAGTTTCCGGTCACATCGATCATCATCAAACTATTGTGTCAAAGGTCATGTCCAGTTCAGGGTCGTTTATATCTACTAACCTTTTTTTTTTACATTCGTGAATAAAGAAAAATGGTCGATTTTAACCTCAAGGGTGGAAAATATCACAAATTTTGATACCAAAACAGTCTGTTTTTAACGTCAGTTACAGCATCTTGACGTCGCTCGATTATTGATGACGTCGACAAAATTTAATGGTAACACGAATGATCGAATCAAAATTTACATTTATCCCGCCATTACGGGGTTAGGAGTGTATACACTACGTGTTTCTTAATAATGGTTACACTGGTTACATTTTTTTTTTATTATTTGTTTTATAAAACCCTGCGAGTTGAATAGTCTCGCCTATTCTGGTAGAAATAACATTCATACATTTATATTACGATACTCACTTTGTTTGGAGTCAATATATAATAAAATCATTATACAAGGGCCATGTGATAATGCTACAAAACTAAGTATATTTTTTCCGACGTGCAATATATGTATTTTCTTTTGAACGTTGATTTCCTGTGATACGTTATGTTATGGCATAAACCGACATGGCAAACAGCTATTTAGTTGTAAGTTCTGTATTATTCTGATGATAATAATTAAAGCAACATAAAATCACAATTATGGATTTTCTGCTAAGAACGTTGAATACAAATAAAAATGTTTTTATTTACTTTTTTGATATTCGTATTCCGTTTATCACTAACCATAATTATCATTATGCTTGGGGATTGATCAACACAAAACAACCTTAAATCGAAACAAATTAAGACGTTTCATATAACCGGGAAACTCTGACTTTCCTCCACCAACAAACCTGGCACATCCTAGCATGGCCCTGGCTGTTAATTAGGACCGTTAAATATCAAAGAAACAAGTTAACAATAGCATGACTATTTATTGACTCGTTCCCTATCCGGGCCTCGAACTCATGATCTACGGCACCCAATCGCCTAGCCAAACATACCTGCGCCTTCTACCACTGCGCCACATCCACATCCCCACATTTAGGACGTTAAACAAATAAACCCCCATTAGGATATCATACACTTTATATTATCATACGATCTATCAAAGATAAAATATGGTAAATTATTACATAATATGGGGCTTTAATCAACCTTGTTTAATTGTTTTATAACTGGTTTAATTAATTTCATAGTACATAGCCACTCATGTAAGATCCTCTGTATGTACAAAGTATAAGTTACGGATAAATAACTAAGTGTCATGAGGAAATGTTTGTGCTGGCATTTGCATATGAAAGCACAAACATGCGTACACCACCCACGCAGGCTGCTCAATGATGAGTGAAAAATGTGTAAGTAACAGTGTTTATGGATTTGCACAACTGTGTTGTCACTTTCTGTTCAAACCTCATCTATGCTGCAGATCGCTATGTGTGTGTACGGATGAAGGAAGCATTAGCGACTGATTAGTTTAGCTGGATTTTACAATGGTAAGTATAATGTTCTGACATACATTGGCATATTTGCATTACGTACGATATACGATAATTAAATGGGAATATACTTCCCTGTTTGAATGCCATAACAATATAAGGGAATCTTACCGGTAAACCAAATGACTTAATTATTGCTATATTTCCTATTTATCTTAGATAGTGTTTCTCAATAGCCGTAGGCATTTGTCAAAAATCAATGTTTTATGAATTCATTCATACAAAAAATATGTAACAATACCTAGCATGGTTTAACAAATTAGTAAATAGGGCGATTGTTGTTATCGTTGTTAGGCATTTAACATAATACATTCACTGGGCTATATATAGTAATATTCACTGACAAGCAGACTGTATTGTATGTGTACTGCTATCATCTGATTTCTCTTTGTATTTAGCATGACATGTTCAACTGATATATTTTGGTGATTAGATCGCAGTTTTGTTTACTGGTAAGATAAAATACGGCACATGCACATAGAACAAACAGTATAGGATATAATGGGATCGATTCCCTATAGATACCATTTTAGCCCAGCTCTCACATTTGCTCATGTAGAGAGAAAATTCAGTATTGTTTTATGTAAAATAACTATTCATCATGTACTATCTTGATTTTGTCACAATTCCATAAATTGTTTGTAAAATTTACTATAAGTTTCCCTTATACCTGCAATACAACAGTGACGTCACTGCGTCAACAAAATTACTATTTTCAAGATGAATCTTAACGTTATTTTCGGAAACTATGTTGATGTTACTATAAAGAATACAAACACAACGGATTTGGGTTAAAAAACTGTCATACAGTTGCGGTTTTCTTCTAACTTTTTTTCTCCAAACAAATAGTAACAAATAGTTACAATTTCAAAATTTTAGCAACACTTCTAGGAACGAGAGAAAAATATTTTTTTCATTTTTCATATGTGGACATCAAGGATAGGGATCACAAAATTTTGAAAACTCCTCGACAAGCCTTGGGTATATACATGAAAGTGTCTTATAGTATTAATGTTCCATCATACTATTTTTTCAGGAGGAATAAAATGCCCAGAGAAATCATATGTAAACCGGCGTAATACATGAGCTATAAGTCGGGCGACTATGGAACCATTTGTTTCATTTCTTATATCATGCCTAGAGCTGGAAGGTGTGGTGCAAAAATTAGAACTGAAATGTTATAGTTTTGAAATGATACAGCTTTGGAATGATACATATTCGATTTGTTGTGAGACCTACTGGAGGTTCATGTATTAAAACTTTTCTCAATGTAGCATACTTATCCTTATAATTCAATTTACTAAAGATAATATATAAAAAATTCCGAACTCACATTTGTTTATGAAATCATACGCCGATATATCAGCCAATCAAAAGCGAAGTTACAATTAACAACTTGATTTTTCCTTTATGGGCTGATAAAGTAATATTTTAAGCCAATGAAAATGCTTGTTACAATTAATTAAATTACAACCCATTAAAGATTACAATTGTAAATTTTTTAATATCCAAAATAGTTTGTAAAGTAATATGAATGCATAGATGATAAATAAATCAAAGTAGACAAAAAAATTAAGACTATATATCTAGAAAAAACAAGAAATAAAAAAAGAAAAATAACTGTAAGAACAACAAACATCATTTTAGAACCTAGTGGGTGAAAGGATATTCAGGACGTTTAATTTTGATACCTTGACTTATCTTTTCGTACCCGCAGTAGGAGGTGGCGTCACACTCATGTGTGAAATATGTTCAAAACTGTAGAAAGATATTTGAACGTGCAATTGGGGACTACAGTTATAAAGCGATAGTGCAACCAACTGGGGACAAAGGATTGTGTTGTTTTGTGTGCGTGTTTGTGTACCATTTAAATAGAATTAGACACGCCGCCAACTTATTTATTCAACTATTGAATTACATTATATTCTACCTTTATTTCAGGTCTAGCGCTTCTAGAAAAAACGATTTAAAATGCCGTCAAAAAGTGATTTTGAAGAATTGCTCCGAAATATAAGTAAAGAATTAACAGAAAGTAAGTGGCTCTCTTAATACAGTATTACAAAATACCGCAGCTGCTTATCAAACCTATTTACTGTAAACGTGCATACTTTAGCGGTAATCTTATTTTAGTGGTTTTGCGCCAATCGTATTTTCGGTATACCTTTTATATAACTATTACAGCGATTGTGCGAATTCATCACTGCACTAACCTGTTCCAGATCGCGTTTTCTCTAAAATTTGAGAGCGCCAAAAAATTAATTACAATACCCCGAAAAGCATTGCTGGCTTGCTCTAGACGGTCTCTAAATCTCGTTAGCTTTACCTGTTATGAATATCACATTTAAGCAATGCTGTCGATATTTCAATATTCATTGATATGCTCTTTTACACGCAGAAAAACGTGATGAACTGAAATTTCTTGGAAGAAGCTTTTTTGACAACCTTGAGGAGACGGAGGGTTTAGAGAGATGTGCTACAGGCAAGGACGTGCTGGATTTCTTCGTTAGGAAAGAAATCATCAGCAAACACAATGTTTCGAAATTACAGTCTTGTTTTGAAAATATCGGTGGCTGTAATAGAATTCGAGAAATGCTGAATCTATATACAGAAAAAATGAAAAATATTCATTCAGGTAGGTGTCAATTAATGGATTAAATATATGTTATAACAATCAAGCCGTTTGTTGAGGATTATGGAACAAAACAAGTATTATGTATGCTTTCCTGCGATCAATATTGATGAAATATATATTTTTTGCATTCTATTTTTATGTAAGTAAATAAAATTCATGTTTAATAGGTCGACTTAGGTCGACATTTACACACATCCTTAGCAGATTGAAAAGTTCATGTCAATGAATAAGTATATACATTTATATCGCTGGTATCGTAGGTGACAGACCTAACGCTTGTATCTCCGAAACGTCTGGTTATATTATCACAGTTTAAGTTTAGATCTCTTTACCTTATGCATGAATGTTTGTTTATATTCGCAATATATTTCATGATGATGTTTTTTTATTTCAGCGCATGAGGATATATATACGTTATATTTTGGTATCAATGTTCTCTTCTTCTTGAAGGCCAATTGTTTTCTGTTTGTTTCAGCCAAGGAGAGATCCATGTGGCAAGAACTAGTTCCCAATTTTGTTGAGACACTGACATGCAAGAAAATGAAAGAACGTGTAGAGAAAGAAAATTTGGCGATACTCAGGGGTATGTTAAATTGGCTTACCAGATATGATATTTATATATCTTATCATACCTTACTCTGATAAAATAGTCAACAAATATGTCAGTAAAATTGTTTTCCAGTCGTCTTTAACTTATCCTAATACATTACACTATTTATTGCAGGACCACCCGCTGCAGGAAAATCCCAAACATGTTGTTGGTATGCAAGCAACTTTCAACAACACGCTAAACACATAGCATACAAGCTTCAATGTAAAAGTAAAGACGACCTATTAACGAGCTTTAGAGGCTTTTTGGAATTTTCGAAGATGAAATTTGAACAAGAGAATGAAGAAAAAAGTGAGTATGTCAAACACATGGCGGAAGTTGCTATATCTTTGATAAAAAGTGGCGAAAAGGGCGGCAAAGTGTATCTGCTCATCTTTGACGATGTTACTGAAGAGACATGCGGGGAAGTGGAACAAATCATTCACTCATTTCATCAAATTCACAAAGCAAGAAATCTCAGAATGTTATGCTCTACCAACTACTCTAAGTTTTACGGGCTGTGTACTCAAAATGAAAATGTTTTTGAGGATGTTGAGGGAGTTGAGGAATCAGAGGCTTTAAAGTTTTTCAAGGAACCAATCAAACAGAAAAATTCCGAAAAAGACATTCAGGCTTTGGCAAAAACAATGGGATATCTACCCTACGGATTGGTTCTTGCGAACTCGTATATGTACACGACTGGCATGTCGGTAAAGATGTACATAGACAAACTCTCGGACAAAGAGTTTCTTAAACAAGTAGAGAAAGTTATGAGAGGTACCTCACAAGAATATGCAAAAGGTCTAGTATCTGCTCAGATGCTCACAATCGAAAAAGTGGAAGAGACATCGTCGGTACATATGAAGATGTTTTTACAGTTCATACCTTTCCTGCACCACCACGAAATCCCAATCCGACTTCTGAAAAAACTACTTCCAGACAGCATGGACGACAGAGATAAAGACACTGTCGTTTTCGAGCTGATAGCGAACATTCGGAAGTATTGTATAAGCGGTGAAATTAAATTTGAGCACCAGACGCAAGCCATTTCCATACACGCTGTGACAGCATTGGTATTAGATTTGAGATTATCCAGAGAAGAGAAAGAGTCGACCATCAGGGACTTGCTCTGTTTCTTTTGCAAAAATATCAGCATTGACTGTCGGCTTCATCTTACTCTGCTCAGCAACTTAGAACTGCAGCCTCACGCTACCAAAGTTGTTTTGTGTGCTACTAAATTGAAATTAGACAAAGAGAAAGCATGCATGTTTCTAATGTGTACTCTTCATGCCGCCATCGGGGTAACTTTTCGAGTGAGTGGAGTGGAAAGCTTGCTAGCAGATGAACATTTAAACGAAGCAAAGAAACTTGGGTTTCAGCTAATCAAAACTGATCCCGAGACGCTTATGATAACGACAGAAGAAATGGAAGCATTAGACGGTATGGAATACATTGAGGATGACAGAAATAGGCGGAGACGTGCAGATAGCATTTTCCAAGATTTTCTTGTCATCTATTCGAGCCAAAACAAATATACTGGAAGCGATGAAAGGGACAGCGAGATGGAGAAGCATCGACAAAACGCAAAAATGAAAGATTTGCAAACTAAAAAGATGTTCCAAGATCTAGTAAATGTAACGAAAGACTTCCCTGAAGACTTGATACCAGACATCGTTATACACACAGAACGAACTGTTCATGATTTAGATCATTTGGAAAAAGTTGCTGAGTTTTCTGGAGACAAGAAACATGTTGATGAACGTAAAAGAGGCCGACTCAGCAATGAATTCTACAGAAAAACTGCTTGACAAACAACAAGCGATGCCTCGAGATAAGCTAGGGAAGTAACTGTTGTGGAAATGATGGTAACAATACTGTACAACAGTGGCAGAGCCCATTACTACCAAAGCAAATCCCATCACCAGTTAACACTTGTTTGCTGGAATGAACTCCGTCTGGCATACCTGCTCGGTAAATTATTGCGGGAGCGATATCCAGAATTCCCATCCGTGCAGAGTCTGATCACGAGACGAAATGGTATCTTGTACCATTGTTTGGTCAGTAGGAAGCATGTCAATGAATCCGGAAAAGAGAAGGATGATATCCTACACAAGATCATTTCCAAATACGAAGAAATGCTGAACGAAAAAGACTCACATTACTATGAGTACGGTATCATTAAAGTTAGCGAACACCAACGTCTGCATCACGACGCAATGTGTTTGAAGCTTCTCCTCAAGTGTTACATTACCAGAATAGCGAACGCAGATGATGACGAGAACAAAAGTCGTCACTTTCAGGATGGAAAGAAACATGCCAACAAGCTGGAAAAACTTCTAGGTGACAGACACATGTGTCGGTGGCTTGCCCTTCCAGGATTCCATGTCCAAGTAGCAAGGTTTTTTTCTCAAAAATGAATCGGAAAAGGCTGAGGAGCACTTCAGACTTGCCGTGAACATGGAGAAAGAGTATAATTTGCAAAGATTATCTCATTTTGCTCTGCAGGGTCAATTTGGACTGATTGACTGCCTCAAACGTCGCGGTACCAAAACTTCTCTCGAAGAGGCTGCCGACATATGCGGGATGCTGGTCAGATCTCTGCACGAATCCAATTTCAGGAAAATTTACCAAAAAGCAGTGGATACTTCAAATGAAGTCAAAAGGCTGATCGTCAAAAAGCGGCGTGTAGTACATGAAGGCGAAGGAAGTGAAACTGAATGACTTGCCTTGGAGCAGAAAAGCTTGGTTTAAAACATCTACACCATAATAACTTACCTGGTTGTTCAAAAGGTGATTGGCTTAATCACCTGGTTAGTGAAATTTTTACCTTCTTATTTGCTATAAATTCTATGATTATATCTCATTTAAAATGAGTGTTATGATACATACATGGCAGAATGTGTCAGCGTACTGTTTTTAGCTGTAATAACAACCATATCCTTTTTTTATTTCTTTCAAGGAAGGTAGGAGTTTGCGATAGACGGTATAAAGTTATTTACGTGGTTCAAACGCTAAGCATTGGCACATACAGATGACAACACGAAACAATATATCTACTGATATTGTAATGAGCGAATCAGTGTCCCACTGATATTCTGCTAAATGTTATGGATGAGTCACAGCTACCTCTTTAATCCAGTTTCTTTCTTTTGAATCGTCGGAAGATAATCACAAGATGAAAATATAGGGTAGACGATTGTCGTTCAAGACTATTTTTTATAGTTCTTCAACTGTATTTGCACTACAATATCAACATGTCGTATACCTTATACACTTCTTAGTATCAATATCGTCTAATGGTAAACAAACATTACATTTATTGACTCAGAATTTACAGCTACGTACCTCGGAGAGGAATTATATTTAAAAATAATATTTGTTGTAATGAAGTAGATATTTAATTTAACTAATGTTTCCTTTTGAATTTAATACTGTTATGGTAACACTGTTAATAAGTGATTCACAGTTTTATCGCTTATTGTTATTTGGTACCAAAAGTCTATTTTCTTTTGATATACATTGTATCATGTTCATTGATTGATGAATGTAATTTTTTAAAATATATTTATTGACAGCAAATTTGATGTAAGATAATATATTATGCTGCTTTTATACTAACGTGGTTCAATAAAGTTGTAAATGTCTCCCTGTTTATTATTGAACTTTATTACTTTATTCAAGACAAACTTTTAAAAAATGATATTTTCCAAATATGTTTTGAATATAATATAATAGGAATCTGAAAGTGATCAAATAACTTATCAAACTTTACTGGGATTCCTTTGGGCATGGTCATTTCAGATATCGAAGTTTATCTTAAACTGACCTTAAGTTTATTCATAAGCATTGAAACGATAAAAACAATCCAGCACAAAACGACTGTCAATAATGAAAGCATTTTGATGAGGTCGATAACAAAAGCTTATGGTTTTGCTAGTTTGGGGGAAAATGTGACGCTTTTGACGCGAACAGCTGATGTTAATGGAAAATTATTATGTACCGAAAAATGCAATTAATTATATTAACCAGTTTTTCAATAATGAGTTATTGGAAATTACACAAATCTCGGATAATCACTGCTTTCTGTGCATCGAAAATACAATCATGTTCATATGAAAATGTCACAAAAATTATTTGTTGGTGAATTTCGCATTCTTGTTACTCTTTGAATTCTCCTACCTTTGAATTATCTTACCTTTAAATTCTCTTACCTTTGAATTATCTAACCTTTGAATTATCTTACCTTGCCAAGAACTAGTAAATACGTGCACAAATTGAAATACATGTGCGTAACCACGATATATTATTTAAGGACCTAATTCACTAGAATTATAACTTTAACTAATTCTTCGAGGAGACTTTAATCAGGCGTGTGTTATAAAGATTGACGGTGTGATTAAACCTGGGTCATTGCAATCAGATATATTAAGTTCTGCAGTTCCATTAAATGAAAGACTCGTATCGTGTAGTGTGAAGAGTAGCAAGAGGAAGACCGAAATGTGTCCGAGCAATGATTTGACAAATTATTCTTTTCCGTGATTCGTACCAAAAGTTTGTAAAAATAACATCGCTGCTACTTTATGCGACATTATGACATAAGAGTAACAGCTATAGAATGGAATAGTAAAATCGGGCCTAAAATTCTTGATGACCAATTGACTTCAATCACTGTATACGTAGGTATATGTCGACGACATATAAAGGACTACTTATATTAGATTTTAAAATGTACTTGTCCAGGTAAATATTCTGAAAGACCCAACCCTGATTTTTTTCTCAGTTTTTTCCACTATATAAAGCGCTTGGTTGCGAGTTTGAAACCTACATCTTATACATAGGATATAGATATTTGAATAATATACAATTATGTTCTTTTGTGCTAGTGAATATCACATCATATTTACCAGCACAAAAGTCCATAACTGTTTTATATGGCCAGAGAAGTAAAACAAAAACAAAGCCTAATACAAATGTGTTCTGAATGTATTCAATTTTTAATAAACCTGTATAAATATTTAAAAACAGAATGCACTTACTGAAACGATCTGTACTATACCTTTCAAATCTGTGTTCTTTCTTATTTCATTATAAAGATATGCATGGTCGGTAGGAGTTTGTGTTTACAGTATCTCTGTCGCCGGGAAAACTTTGAAAACTGTGTGATTACAGAAAACGAAGCGGTTGCAGTTGGCCAACTTTTTTTGTGTATTCCCGTCATCTGACAGATCGTGTTGCAGGTTATGACGTCATGACGTTTGTTGTAGAGGATTTCCATTTCCGCTATATCGACCAAAAACCAGTGTACATGTTTATTTTCATACCAATTTAATTTTCTTATGTTATACTCATTTCTATTGGTTAGATATTGTTTTTCCATAGACCGAAAAAAATGTATGAAGTATTATGACGTCATACATACAATTTCCGGGCATATTTTAAAAGTGGAACAGTCATTGGCCAAACTGAACTATTAGATAGGATATCAATCCGCCAAAACTCAATTTGATTCATTATCAAAGTAAGTAATATCACGGAAATTAATATATAATTAGTACCTAATTGAGTTAATCTAAATTGATACTTCGAGACGAGTTTCATAATTTCAATTTCATAAAATTGTATTTCATACTAAATATGAAAAGCGGTCAAACAACAGGCTAAGCCTATACAGGTTCTCCCCAGATAACACAGTGCATTTAACAAAATATACTCTTTTAAAAATAAATTTATAGAATTTGAACAACTTACATGAGAAGATTTAGATAATCAAAGTTTGTAAATTAGATGATGTATAATTCGATATATGTTTTTAGGTGAAAATTGTTTATGTGAAAGTTACTCCTTCCACTCATGGGATACAGACCAAAAAAGTCCATTCGCAAATAGCGATCACAAGTCATCCACACCATCCACACATTTATGTCTCCGTTAATATTATATCTAATTTATATTATAAGTTATATCACAAAACATTGTATCAAAATTTTCCAAATAATTGTAGCGTTTCTCCAAAATATGATAGCACTTAAGGCTATGACGAGACGCTATTGTATATCGTAAGTCCGTGATGGAAGGTGACTACGGCAGGGAAAACTAGAAAACATCACTCTAAAATTCACATAATTTATTCACATAAACATCCACGCGCAAAATGTAATATAGTTCACAATGAATCCATTAGGAACACACACACTGGTACACTGTCACTGCTAGGTGATATCCATAATTGCGAAGTATTCAGTACATCCCAAATGCAAGTATAAATCCCATGGTCACACACTAAGAATGATAGAGTAATCCGTATATATCATCCGTACAGTACATCCCAAGTATATATCTCATAGTCACAAACACACTAAGTGTAGTAAAGTAATCCGAATTAAAATAACTTATCCCGAGATGCATGGAGTCCCAAAATTTCCATGTCCTCTCTCGTTTCTTCACGTGCACCCCCTTTTATACCACTTTCATACTATCCTCTAATTGGCTAAAACCTCGCTCCTTCCATCTTCATTCTCACCTTCATTGGCTGAATCTTAATATGATTACGTATTTCTACCTACTTCCATTCCCCCTCCCAACCTAGCTCTAATTGGCTGGCCGGAGTGACCACTACCTAAATTTAGCTCTCTGTTACTATTAATTCGAACACCTTACGCAACCTGTCCATCAAACTGGACCCTAATACACAGCCCTAGTCGTAAACAACTCCTTATATGGAAAACGGAATACGGTGCCCTAGCTCCCTTATACGTAACGACCCCAGATGGGCACGTGCGCGTGGCCACCTGGCCCCTAACTGTCCTATGTATGTATATATACACTATACATACTGCATATATATAAACTAAAACTATGAGCTAAATAGTATAAAACTCTTATTTTAACAATACAAATAAATTCTAACTTTAACAATTAATAAAAACTAAGCGTGACATAAATTTCCACGCTACACTCCCCCCAACTTTTCAAGTTTTGTCTCCGACAAAAGTTAAGGTACATTACATCTATAACTGAATTATTGTTAAACAATGGTATCAAATCAAAATCAGGTACAGCAAACATGGAAGTTTACGCGAAGAGTAACCCACGCTAACCACGGAAAGGATATCTATTACGCGCTATATCCGGTGTATATAAATTATAATCAAAGTACTGAAAGTACTAAATGGCTCGGTCTCGATATTAGGAGGAATATATTTCTAAGGTCAATACTACTGTAGTTTTGTACAATAAGAAATAAATTTGGCTGGTGTTCCTTCCAGTTTGGACTTTTGAGGATTCCTTGGACACCAAAGTGTAAAATAAGAGACACATACTAAAATCTTGGGAAGCCCATTCTAATATTTCCTATGATGTTATATGTCAAATGATTTTATAACACCTTTAGCATTTTCCCTTGTTAATTTGATGTTAATGAAAATACCATTCTTAATGACTATTGTCATCAAGTTCCTGGGACCACAGTATCAGTTAACATGTATTGTTTTGCAGCAGAGAAAGACAAGGGGCATACTTTTCTATGCCAAAATGTCTTAAATATAGAATATGTCTGTCCTCTAGAAGACTTATCAATATCACCATGTGATTTTTGAATAAATTGGTCAATTGGTATACTTTTAACAAGTTTGTAATTATTCTTTTGTAAAACAGCAAGTTGATTGATATACATTGTATCCGAACTTCAATTCAAACCGGATAACTTGTTAGCTCACCATAGACCATGAAATTGTTTGTACACTTTCTTAACTTCAGGATCGTTTTACAAAATTACAAATGAATTTTTCTACAACATTTTTTATTTTCAAATCCCCATACCTCTGATGAGTAAAATAAAACTGTCATTACAAGTGAATCAAATATTTTCAGTTTAAGATGAACAGGAAGAGATACATTCCTTTATTTCTTATAAACAGCAAACACCGATTTAATTGTTTGTTCAGCAGGTTTTTCCCCTTTCTTTAAAAACGCTACCACTAACATTATTGTCTGTACCTAGATATGTAAACAATTCTTATAAATCTAATTTTGTATTCCATAACATCAACTGGTGTTGTGGTACCGATTTACGTCTTGAGAATATCACAATTTTTATCTTTCTGATATTAAGTTCTAATTTCCATGTTATGCAATATTGTTAAAATTCATGTAACACTTGTTGTAGACCATCAGATATTTCTGATATCATAACAGTGTTATTGGCAAATAGTCTGATAAAAAGTTTGGGATACATTCCAATATCATATACCGTAAAAACTGGTTTAATTTTGCGCAGGTAATTTTTAGGGCTGAAAATGCTTAAAAAATCTACTATCAGTATATTTTGCGCATCAACAAAATGGGGAAAACAATGTCCAGGGAGTCCCAAAACCGATGTATGAAGGTGACAATTTCAATGCAAAATATTCCCCATAAATGCTTGACAACTTGCACAAAAAGTGTTGTATTTAGAAGAAATAACATATGAAAACCGCATTGTGTTTGTTTTCTTTTATTGGTCACCGTAACCTGAAACTGAAATATCTAGCAGATGTCCAAAACATTGGCGGTCTGGTCCGCCGTACTCCTTGCACATGTCAATTTTTTGAGATATTACACATGAATAGTAATCAGGAATATTTGAAAAGAGTAGAATATATTTACTTAAATTGGCACAATAAGTAATTAGTGTGTTTGAGATCATTAACAATCAACAGCAACCAGCTAGCGGATACGTAGTTTAGCTTGCAACAATCACAGTGTGCATAATTTGTCAAGATTTGTAAGACAAAATATTCTTTTCCACCAGGTAAGATTCTAAGTCATAAAGGTAGATTGAAAAAAGGAAGGGAGATAAAATAACCAGATAAATATTTGTTGCGGGATCAGACTGGGTTGATTATCGGCGATCAGGTAGCTCAGTCAGAAGAGCTACATTTTCTTCCCTCCTGTTACAGAATTGGCACCCAACTAAATAACCAACGGTTGTGGTGTTTGAAAGGGTCTCGTATGTATTCAAAAAAAGAGGGAGGAGTGTAGCGGGACTGGACTGGGTCGATTATCGATGACCAGGTAGTTCAGTCGGTAGAGCTGTGACTAGAGCACTCAGCTAGTGTTCGGAGAGTCCCGGGATCGAATCCCGGTCTTGCCGCTACATTTTCTCCTCTCCTGTTACATATGGTACCATGCATGTAGATATTCAAGGTAAATCAATAATGTTCGCTGATCTTGCAGAATTGCCTTACAGTGTTATAATGAATGCAGTAAATGTATGTTTCATTGGTGTGATTGATTTAAAGGCAAAAAACGGTAAAATCAAAACTTTCAGTGATCAGGGAACATTGATAGTCAAGGCGGGGAAAACATAGGACGACCTGTGTTATACAAATAATGTTTAATTGATTTTCATTAAATTGTCTCGAAGGTGATGACGAGTGTGTTATGAACGATAAGCTTAATATGTTTTTGACAAAAAGTATTAACAGCTAATGTCATATTGTGTTTTAAATTTAAATAATCTTTTATTTATTCATTTCATTTCAAGCATGTACATGTCATAGAATATTAACAAATATCAGGTATATGCTTAAATCATATTACAGTTAAATTCAGAATTAGGAATTTGAAGATGATGATAGTAATTATTTTCGGATTGAAAATCATTACAATATTAAGCTTCCACAGTTGAAAATTACTTCTTTTTGTTCACACAATTCTTCTCCTAGGCTGTTTCCAGTTGAAATGATACATGCATGCTGACATTCTGTAAAACATAAGGAAACAATAAATGTATTAACAGAGTAATTACTGAAAAGGCTAATATCATATAATTAAACATTTTAATCATAAATAGCAATACCAGCATAGAGGAAATATTATTGAAGTTTAATTCCCGCTGTTCTTCAGTCCTCCTGTTCTTACATGTAAGAGTTTTGTCCTTCATAAATTGATTGTAATATACAGTCTATAGCCGTTGTTATATAATGTGCACAAAGAAGTATAAATACACACGTATGCATGGGTACAGTGGTAAATTAATAAGTTATACAGAAAATGATGGTGCGCAAAGTCTATTTTGTTGAGTAAAAAGTTTAAAAAACTAACATTGTTCACACCCTAAGATGTAATCGCACTAAAAACAGTGATCATGTGGGCATTTGTAAGACTGTGCCAGGTGGTAGAGATTAGTTCCGCTCGAGTGATCACACAATGCAAGTGAGAGTCGGGAATATGTTTATGTAAGTTTTAATTGCTAATCTCTGATGCTTGTTGGTAAAATATAACTCAGGATAATTGCTAAACAATTAACAGTTTTCTCTACATTTGTTACAGATTGAAACAGCTTTTTAAGTGCCGTTTTACGGAAGAATTATGAAGAAGAAATCGGCATTTTCGTCGATCTAGTAGTCCAAAAAATATCACTTCGAGTTATATGAACATTCCACATATGATTTATGTCATTCGGCCAAAAATTTATACTTCGTATTACCTAGTTTAATGAATATGCTGTATGTATATGATCAGAACGTCAAGCTCCTGTGGTGAAAATAACTAAAATGTTTTAAAAGTATGGTTTAGTGGTAATCTCTGAACGTGCTTTAGTATATAGATATAATCTGATATTTATACATGTGCTTATAAAATTATCGATAATAATGGATGTGGTAAACATTCATACCTTATTAACTGCCGTTAGTTTAAAGATTACGCCACCTTGGACATTTACAAAATGTTCACCGTCTGTCACGTGCTATTTTATCGGTAGTCCAAGTTTGTCCAAAATTTTGTTAGAGTTGTCTTTCTTCCATTGTGGATTTACACGTACATGTGGCATAACGCAGCCGTGATAAACAAATCTCCATATCGTCCTGAAATATATTTGCTCCCGAACTAATGTGATTCAAAGTGCAAAAATCATTATTGTAACAATTTTAATGTTTGAGGTGAAATATAGATTTCATTTTTTCCGTTGCGGGATAATTGTCACTAGTAGGGACTAAACGCGTGGGGCGAAGCGAAGCATTTTCGGGACGAAACGTCTTCATGTATTGAAAACAACATTTTCAGGACGAAAAGTCTAGATACATTGTACACAATTCAAGTGAAAATTTTCCAATGTAAGATCATTTGGACGATGTATATGGTAAGGATATGAAAGCAGTTATCTACTATTCCTATTTCAACATTACAGATACGCTTATTTCAGTAACTTTCATACTCAAAATTTGCTATTTAAAATTCCCGGTAAAATCAAAGTTGTTGAATACACTGCCGCTAGGAGCGCTAGTATCTGCGAGCAAGTTCTTAGCCAATCATATTGAGGAAATTGACTGTGAGAGAATTTTGCAACCACGATCACAATGGCGAGGTAACCCTCGCCAAAAACAGTTTTGCGCGCAATATCCGGTGTACATTCCGTGATACTATATAGACGTCCACGCGTATTCGTTGAGAAAATACCAGCTTCGCAACAATTTAACACGTTTTCCGCGCAATGAAACATGCGCGAATATATCCACGTTCACAGTCACTGAACTATTGATATTTATGATGAAAGAAACATGTCATACAGTCAACTCTCATTCACATAATTATTTCAACAATAATGATCAACATGAAATAGAAGATCAACATAATAAATCCAACAAAAGAAAATGTCACATTTGGAATGAAGTAATCCACTCATGGGAATGAACACATATCCTTCACTTAAAAGTTAAAAGTCAATCGTTCACGAAAGTAACCTTTTACGGATATCGTACCGATAATCCGGACACACTTCAAGTCTCGTCTGTGCTCACAGATAATCCATATGTTCACATTGTACACTTGAAATAAGTGTTGACATATATTGTTCACTACACAAATAATAAATCCACGTAGAATCACTTTTAAAATAAGTGTCACGTAAGTATCATCCACGTTAAAGGAATGTCACATTTTTAATAATCCACAGAATTGTTCATCACTTGGATATCTTAGTGTCACTTATATATATCCACATAAAATGAATATCTCACATAATAATCCACCGGATTAGTTAAGTTTATCACTGATATCTTAGTGTCACATATATAAATCCACGTACAGTAATGTGTCACATATTAATTCACAAAATTGTTCATCACTGATATCTAAGTGTCACATATATAAATCCACGTAAAGTAATGTGTCACATATTAATTCACAGAATTGTTCATCACTGATATCTAAGTGTCACATGTAACTTTGCGCGAAAGTCTATTATTTCAAAAATGTTCATTTCACAGTTCTTCAGAGTCATCTGGAACGGCCACCACACAATAGGTCATCATCAGCAAAACAGGTAATTTCAAAATGTTCATCGTAGCCCAGCCTTGTTCCGGTACTGCGGCAGGCATGGTACAAGTACGTGTACACACACAACGTACAGGTACATCTTCCGGTTCGTCCATTTTATTTCAACAAAAATTGGGTTTCTAAGGCTAGCGCTCTGGATGGATCACCACCACAACATTATCTTTGGAATCAGCCCATGTTCATGTGTCTCCTGGGTACTGGTTGTAACAGGTTTCAGTTCACTCTTGGGACATCACAGCTCATACAGCATGTAGTTTCTTGCCTTAGTGTTCAGCATAAATCCCCCGTGTGGACGTCTGGATTTCCAAAAGTTGAAGTTAACCATTTCTTCACGTCACCAAAAGTTTCTGTTGTCTACCACCAAACTTTACATTGCTTGGTATGGCCATGTAGACACTTCGCTATTAATGCGAAGTTTTCACCAACTTCCTGGCATATGGTTCTGGATCGGTTTCTGATGATTACATCTTCAGCGTTGCCTCTGTTCTTGAAGAATCAGTCCGGACGCCATCCTGGACACCACATGTCACAGGACCGTCACTTGTCTGCAGAACAAGTGACACCTTTTCATAGGCCTTCAACTTCAAATCGGCACCGTCAGGTATCTTCATGCATGACTGCCATCAATACAAGTTGTCCATCTTCTGACTGAAATTCTTCCCGTACACAATAACACAGTCCAGATAAAACACTGCAATGTTCCACTGTAATCCACTCAGCGTTTTCTCAATAATTCTGGAGAAAGTGATCCAGGCGTTGACTAAACAAAACACCATCACTATAACATTGGTACAATCCACCTAGTGGAATAACGAAGGCGATCTTCCATCTATCGTCTTCACTGAAAGGCATTTGATGATAATCCATTTGTAGATCCACAGATAAACACAACACAACTTTAATATCACACACCAAGTTGACGTCTTTACGAATAATATACACAAAATGGGGTTTCCTCACAACGACGTTTTTAAGTCGACAACACTGTCCGGCAACTGTCCCAATTATAATACAATATACTCTCCGATTCCCTCTATCAATCATTGTGGTTTATTGCATGGCTATAATACCTCGTCCAATACTTCACACTTGTCGAGGTATTCTCTCCATAGTGCTTCCTTAAACAGCACGTGATCCATTGGCTTGATAGACTGTCTTAATAACGATAGTTCCCGAATGATAAATTTTGATAAAATCACTATCACAAACAACGTATTTACATCGACTGTCTCACACAAGGAAAGGTCAGGCTCCAATACAGGACGATCCCCATAGCACCGCTATAGAGATCTTCGGATATAAAAATAAGTCTCCGGTGTCAACTTTCCAGTCCACCATATTACGCACTTCCGTAGCTAAATCACACATTATTACATTACACATTACTCTGGTTTCGAGTAAGTCGTACTCTTCTTCCTGTTTGCAGTTTCCCGCGGAAGAAATAATTTCACAAAACTCATTGTGTCTGTATCCCTGTTAGTAGCACATATTGCTGGGTACAGTCTTCACTCCGTTCCTCGCCTGTATTAGTCCTCCATTCCCGCGCGGCCGACGCGCGCGCACGGCCTACTGCTCCTTCAGGGACACATTTGACGGAATTTCGCGTACATAATTCCTTCTTGTTTAGTTACTCCTACTGAATATCGCTTCATCTTGGCTGTTTGACGACACTAATTCACTATCGTCCACTAATCCCTGGGACATATTTGTCACTATGTCTACCATCACGGGATTCTGAATCGAATTCACTATCACAGAACACGTGATACACAACCAGAACACTAGAGTTCCAAACACTTTAAACTCTTTTATGAAGCACGTGATAATGTGGTTTGGGTATCTATAGTACACTATACCCACAGAACTTGCCAAATACAGCAACACAATAATCCATCTTAGAATGAATCCCGTATATTGATGTTCCGACTTGCGTTGATTCGCTGTCCGTGAACACGAAGCACATATATCACAACTCACTGTAGTCCCTATAGGTCCAACACTCGGAGTAGAGGTCATTGATGATATTTCAACATCCGAATCACGGAATGTCCGAGGTGAATAATAAAGCACATCAGCACTCATCACTTCACTCTGGTCGAAATTATAATTGAAATTTCGACGCACATGCGGAAAACTGAGCCCTCGCTGAAATGTTCTCCTCGATGTTTCCGGAATATCCATTACCACAAATAGTCACAAATATAAAATCCAAAAAGTTCAGCAAAGTAACATTTCCACTGCCGTAATCATGGTAACGTCCATCCCACCGCTGCCACCATTTGTAGCGTTTCTCCAAAATATGATCGCACTTAAGGATATGACGAGACGCTATTGTATATCGTAAGTCCGTGATGGAAGGTGACTACGGCAGGGAAAACTAGAAAACATCACTCTAAAATTCACATAATTTATTCACATAAACATCCACGTGCAAAATGTAATATAGTTCACAATAAATCCATTAGGAACACACACTGGTACACTGTCACTGCTAGGTGATATCCATAATTGCGAAGTATTCAGTACATCCCAAATGCAAGTATAAATCCCATGGTCACACACTAAGAATGATAGAGTAATCCGTATATATCACATTACTGATACATGTAGGAAATATCCGTACAGTACATCCCAAGTATAAATCCCATAGTCACAAACACACTAAGTGTAGTAAAGTAATCCGAATTAAAATAACTTATCCCGAGATGCGTGGAGTAAGTCCCAAAATTTCCATGTCCTCTCTCGTTTCGTCACGTGCACCCCCTTTTATACCACTTTCATACTATCCTCTAATTGGCTAAAACCTCGCTCCTTCCATCTTCATTCTCACCTTCATTGGCTGAATCTTAATATGATTACGTATTTCTACCTACTTCCATTCCCCCTCCCAACCTAACTCTAATTGGCTGGCCGGAGAGACCACTACCTAAATTTAGCTCTCTGTTACTATTAATTCGAACACCTTACGCAACCTGTCCATCAAACTGGACCCTAATACACAGCCCTAGTCGTAAACAACTCCTTATATGGAAAACGGAATACGGTGCCCTAGCTCCCTTATACGTAACGACCCCAGATGGGCACGTGCGCGTGGCCACCTGGCCCCTAACTGTCCTATGTATGTATATATACACTATACATACTGCATATATATAAACTAAAACTATGAACTAAATAGTATGAAACTCCTATTTTAACAATAAACTTTAACTTTAAGAACTAATAAAAACTAAGCGTGACATAAATTTCCACGCTGCATAATCTACATTGCTACCAGGTGGTCTGTAAATACAACCTAATAAAGACTTATTACCACCTGTGGTAACCTCAGTCCAAAGCATTTGTATATCTTCTTTTCATAACTATATTATCTTTCCGATAAATAATGACTCCTCCCCCAGGTTCACGGTCTTTTCTGTCTAGGTAGTAGATTCATACACCTTACTTGATTTTCATTCTCTGCAAACAGGTTTTATTTCTGGTTTGTAAAAGAGTTTTGCATTAACACCAAATTATAAAGTACTTCACTTGCAGCATTTTAAACTTCTTACTAATTATTTATAATGCTTTTATTTTTATTTGAATAATTCTGAGAAAACGATACCAAATAAGTTATGCTTTTTAAGTACTTGATGCTTTGATATAAACGTAAGTATCATAACTCATACACGACAGAAAATGGAAATACGTGAGAGCTCATCGTTAAAGCAGCAATGTGTTAAAAAAAAGTATGATGTTACGGTTAGAGTTATTTCTGACACCAGAGGTAGATAAAATTAAAGCTTGTGACGTTCATGTTATGACGAACACACTTTGCATGGATTTTGGACTTACATTATCATCACGAATCTGAGATATTTTTTCTCCATTATTTGTAAAAGATAACCTCGTGATCGACCGAACACAGTATGAACTTGTCTAGGCAGGTGAAGTGAGGATTCACCAGAGACCATACAACACCATGTAGATGGTACTGTACAGACTTAAATTACTTATTATTTCTTCGCAAATTTATCGTTACTTTTCAGACCAAAAACGAGAGTCTTAATGTAATGGACTAATGGCGATGGCGATAATATCATCATAACGCCCGAGCACTGGTATTACGTCATCAGCCATACAACGATAATAATAACATGGAAAACCAATACACAATACCATATGATTTTAATGGAAGGATATTTCACAAGTTCAAACTCGGATTTGGCGAATACGGAATGTACAATACGTATTTTTCTTGGAAATTCACCATTTATCACCATTAAGTATCCCAATTTGAATCATTTTCCTCGGTTTGTATTTCATTGACTTTCAGATAAGATAAGTAATCTAACGATGGACTGTACAGATTAACTTAAACGAAATAGTCCATGATCTTACTAAAGTAACAAGTCCTGAAATATCTATTTCACAGGTGGGTAGGCATGCTTTCAAATGGTTTTGATCGATTCTGATACAATAATACACGAAACAACTTTCGTATATTCTCTCAATAGTATTATTACGATACATATATAATGTATAATGCATACAATGTATATCACACGTTGTCTCAAATATCAACTAGATTCCATCATTGCCATTACAGTAAAGAACTGAATAGTCACACATTGGTAATGTCTTAAAAGGATGAAACCTTTTGGCAGTCTCACTAGCTCTTTAACCTTTTAATACATCTACAATTCCTATTTGCTACCATTGCGTGTTTTACTATATTTAACAAATTAAGGTAATACACATAGTATGTTCATATCAGCGTTTTCGGTATTATTCATTATATTATAATGGTCTCCAAATTAGTGTTTAGGTGCTAAAATAATTATCTCCAGATATATATACGTATCTAGAAGACTCTCTGTTCGAAACGATGACTTCGCAGAATATTTCTAGATAGTTTAACTCTATTAAACTACCCTCGCTTAAACACGACCAGCGACTACACTTCTCTTTACATCGACCAGAAAACAGGATCAACGTGGTAAATTCAGCTTTGTTATACCTTATATCAAATCAGTCCTACATTGTTATATAGAACATTTGAAGGGTAAGAACAGATAGACAGGTAATCGTTTATCTTCCTATCCCACATCTGATGTTAACCTTTCTTCATTAAATCCAGGCATGTGTTAAGATATGAACTATAGAGTAAATATTCAAAACATATCTATAAATACTAAATTCATGATCAATGGCAAAAGTGACATTTGCAGTTTGAATACCCAAATCTACTTATTTGGGATTCTGTATTCATTATTGATAATGTGGAACACGTGTTTTGAGTGCTTTACAGTGTGCAATTTATATCGACTATTCTATTTCTTATTTTTAGAGTGGTAATGGGATATACTACAAAAATATGATATAATTTTTAAAAGGAAAAAAAATCACACACAGTCAAAAAAGAAAGATTGATATTGCCTTAGTCTCACCACAGGTTTACGCTGCGCAAAAATAATAATTATAATTACTTACATAATATATACTAATAATAATAAAAATACTGTTAGAGGTATCTTCATGATTCCAACTGTTCCGAAATCAGAATGATTTTTTTAGTGTTCCAGCAAAATTAATGTATTTTATTTTTCTTACTTTTTGAGAAAATCAACTTTTTATGTCGATGCAAAAATTCACTTGGAAGGTCTTTATCACTACGGTGTTGATTCCGGTTGAAAACAAGCGTTCTGACGCCCTTCGAATTTGCGAATTCAAACTCAACAAAAGTAGCGGAATAATATCAATAAACCAGATATTTTCAGCACTAAATATCGAGATTAATCAGGCATAGAACTCGATACCAGGTAATAAGAATTTCCTGTAACAGTTGCGATATGAAAATATTGCGATGTGAGTAAATAAATGATTAATTTCTGTGCTCGGCCGTTACTGTAACAGTGGACACAAGATGGCTGACTTTTTAAAGCACGAGTTTTATTCCATATTGATGACGTAGTACACAGTACACATAAAGTACACATAAGCTGATGACGTAATACCTAGCTAAGTGTGTCTGTACCGTAGATACTCATATTACATCTCCCCTTTTAATTATGACACAACAAATGTAATTTGAAAGAACTGGGAGATAGTTATCAGAATGACCATTATGTTATTTTACTATTTCTCAGTAATGTATTTAAGAATATACTTTATAAGACTATTACAGTAAACGAATTATCAAATTTACCAAATCACTGTTTACGTTGAGTATTATTTGAATATAAACAAAAAAAACTGAAATGATACAGAAATTTAAACATTATTGACAGTCTCTATATCAATAGATGCATATTAAACAAACTCTTGACTAGAAATGAAAGTGTCTCTACTGAGTCCTACACATATATCTAACTAACAGCTACTGTATGCCGATCATTAATATCAGAACTTTTCATAGTCCTTCATTCGCTGTGGTTCTCGTACCACACGACCACTTCGTGTAACAGTCTCTGAACACGGAGATACAGTTTCTCTGTTTCCACAGGCACTCGCGGATGATTCACTAATAGCAGGTTCTCTCGCGACTGGTGAACTGTCCGAAACAAACTCGTGTGGATTTATGTCCATATCTGTAAATGTCTCTTTAGTGGCGCGAAGTTGTCGGCTGTTCCTCCGATACACGTTATTGTTTGCTCTGACAAGGGCAGAACGTGGAGTTTTGTGAAGATCAATGACGCGACCGGGCTGCCATACATTCCCAGTTTGTACTCTAACATTTTGTCCAAGTGTCAGGGGAGGCAACTCTCGTGAACCACGATCATAATAATGCTTCTGCACTCGTCGTTTTTCCTGTAGGGCTTCTTTAACATGCGGAATTATCTTTGGAACCAGTAGCTCGTTAGAGGTGGGTAAGAGCGTTTTCGTTCTCCTTCCCATTAGCCGTTGGGCCGGAGAACCAATCGCGGACGATCGGGGGGTGTTTCTATGAGCCATTAAGGCTAAGTACGGATCAGTTCCATCCTGCTGGGCTTTTTTGAGCAGGCTTTTTGCCGTTTGAACAGCTTTTTCTGCCATCCCATTTGACTGGGGGTATTTGGGACTAGACGTTCTGTGTTCGAATCCATACTTTGTAGCAAAGTTGCGGAATTCACGACAGTTATATTGTGGTCCGTTGTCAGTGATGAGAATATCTGGAATACCGTATCTTGCAAACTGTGATTTACAATGATTTACTACGGTTTCACTCCTCGTGTCGGCCAACTTCGAGATTTCTATAAACTCGGAATAATAGTCCACAAGTAGTAAATAGTTTTCTCCTCTTAAGTGAAAGAGATCCGATCCGATTTTTGACCATGGACGATCCGGTACCTCATGTGGTATGAGCGGTTCCTTTGAATTTGAATGTCTATGCTCCTGGCAGACTTTGCATCTGCCTACCACTTCAGCGATTTGCTTGGACATGCCTGGCCAAAATAGTACATCAGCGGCGCGTTGTCGACATTTTTCAATCCCGAGATGTGATTCATGTATTTTTTGCAACATTTCACTTCGCATGGAAGGAGGGATAACAGGTTTGTCTCCCTTGAATATGACACCCTTTTCAACAATGAGCTCGTCACGCAAGTTCCAGTATACATTTATCTCACTCGGTAGCTCAGATTGGTCATCAGGCCACCCTGACAGTACAAGTTTTTTCACACGTTTCATGCTTGGATCATTTTCCGTTTCTCTGGCTATTATGTCCAGTTTATTTTCAGAGACCGCCAGTACAACTTTCACATCATATTCCTCCTCTAGATCAGAAGCTTGTTCAGTCAATGGTGCTCTACTCAGTGTATCTGCAATGTACAGATATTTTCCCGGTACATATTCTACATTTACGTCGTACTGCTGTAGATTCAATAGCATTTTTTGTAGACGCGTAGGAGCCAAGTACAGGGGTTTTCTCACTATGATTTCTAGTGGCTTGTGGTCAGTTTGAATACTTACTTTCTTGCCGTAGAGATACTGATGGAATTTTTTCGTTCCAAACACAATAGCCAGCATCTCTTTTTCTATCTGAGCATATCTCTGTTGTGCTGGTGTAAGCGACCTTGATGCGAACGCGACTGGTTGATTTTCTTGGAGAAGCACTGCTCCTAGTCCCATGGAGGAGGCATCAACAGAGAGTGTAACTGGTTTAGTTACATCATAAAATCTAAGCACTGGTGCTGATGATACTAAGTCCTTCAGGCGTTCGTAACTTTGACTGTGATGCTTATCCCAATGCCACTGCACATTTTTTTCCAACAATTGGCGTAGTGGTGCACTTACTTCTGACAAGTTTGGAATAAATTTCGCAACATATTGGACCATTCCCATAAACCTCTGTACGCCGGTTTTGTCAGTAGGTTCCGGCATTTCGCGTATTGCACGGATTTTTTCCGGGTCCGGTTTCAAACCTTTGTCGCTGAGGGTATGTCCGATGTACTGTAGCTCAGTCATGGCTATTTCGCACTTATTTCGATTTAGTTTAAGATTGCGGTCACGAGCACGATCAAGTACAGCACGTAGTCTACTGTCATGTTGCTCCTTAGTTTGACCCCATACTAGAATGTCATCTACAATAGTCTCCACTCCATCCATTCCCTCGTAGATCTCGGATATTGCCCTTTGGAACACTTCGGGAGCTGAGGATATTCCGAATGGAAGTCTCATGAATTTATATCTACCGAACGGTGTGTTGAAGGCACATAATTTGCTGCTTTCGTCGTCAAGTTCGACTTGCCAGAATCCGCATTCTGCGTCGACCTTAGAAAAAAATTTTGCGTCAGAAACCTTGGATGTGACATCATCTATGGTTTTCATCGGGTAGTGTTCTCTTTTTATAGCCTTGTTTAGGTCCTTCGGGTCAATGCATACACGCAATTTTCCATTGGGTTTGGTAACCACAACCATAGAGTTGACCCATTCTGTTGGTTCAGTTACTTTTTCGACTACACCTAATTTTTCCATCCGGTCGAGTTCTTTACGGACACGATCATGTAGCATGACTGGTACCCTTCTGGGTGGATGAACGACTGGGTTTACTGATTTGTCAATGTTTATGTGATGTTTATGAATTTTGCCAAGCCCTTCAAACACATCAGTGTATTCTGCCAGTATTGGTGTTTTCTCGACAGTTTCGATTCTCTGTATAAGGTTCAAGTCCTTACAGGTTTGAAGTCCGATAACAGGAGTCACATCATGATCCACAATTTGGCATTCGAGTAGATGGAATGCATTCTTGTACTCACATGTTAGGATTGTAGTACCAACTGTTTTGATTCGCTGACCAGTGTATGTTACCAGTTTCTTTGGTTTCACTTTTGTCACTGTTGTTCCACCTAACCTTTTGTAGTCCTTCTGTGACATGACATTGCATTGGGCTCCAGTGTCCATTTTGAACTGTTTGTTTTGATCGTTTATTTTCACAGTCACAAACCAATCTTTTTCATCGTCATTTTGTTTTGTTTTGACAGTTTGATTTTCAATGGCTTGCACAAATAATGGATGTTCATCGTAATCCTCATCATCATCATCATCAATTAAATGTACCTGTTGACCTTTCCTTCTCCTATTATGTTGAGAATATTTATTTGTTGGGGTTTTGGAATGGCACTTCGCTGCAAAATGGTCCGGTTTGCGGCACTTGCTACACGTTTGACCAATAGCGGGGCATTTATCAGGATGATGGTTGTAACCACACCTTCCACATTCTTTAAAGTTTTTCTCTTGACCGGGACGTGTTTTGCTTTTTTCGACATATTTTTGAGGTTTTGAGCCGGAATGTTTTTTCTTTTCTTTCACCAGACTTACTTGCTGAGATTTCTCGCCCTCACGTAGGCCCTGTGCGTGTGTTTTACTAGCTTCACATGCACGGCAAAGATCCACTGCTTTAGTTAAATCGAGGTCCGTTTCACGCAGAAGTCTTTCACGTACTGCGTTATCTTGCACGCCACAAACTAACCTGTCTTTTATTAGACTGTCATTTAGTGTTCCAAATTCACACGTGCGTGCTTTATTTCTGAGTTCAGTGACGTACTGATCAACTGTTTCGTTTGTTTCCTGGTTACGCATAAAAAACAAATGACGTTCGTATGTTACGTTAGACCTAGGATTACAGTAGGCTTTGAATCTGTCAACAACCTTTTCCAGTTTATTTTCGTCCCCAGGGTTTTCAAATTTCAAAGTGTTATACACGTCCAACGCTTCTGTACCGATAACATGTAGAAACGCTGCTAAACGGACACCTTCCGCTTTCTCTGCGATTCCTGTCGCTGTTTCATAAAACTGAAATCTTTGATACCACCTGCGCCAGTTTTCTGACAAGTTCCCATCAAGTTTTAGGGATTCTGGGGCTCGTAAACCGTTCATTTTCACTTCTGACACCATGTAACAGTGGACACAAGATGGCTGACTTTTTAAAGCACGAGTTTTATTCCATATTGATGACGTAGTACACAGTACACATAAAGTACACATAAGCTGATGACGTAATACCTAGCTAAGTGTGTCTGTACCGTAGATACTCATATTACAATTACCATTTCTAAATTTGACGATTTGATCCCGAACATTCCAATGACGTCACTTTTTAGTCCTCTATGAGCCCGGGTGATTCGACCTTGCAAGCTGACGTTTTGAAGGATTGAATAAGCACTCATTTGCGGTATTATGGTGGCAATTTGCACTCATATACAGCTTAACATAGTTTAAAATAATAGTGTTACTTTATCTTGGAACATTTCATTATTTAAACGTCACTTTGACAAAAAGAAACAGTAGGCCTACGTACATGTAAGCTACAATGTAAATCTTACAGCGTTTGTGGATACAAGGCTTCGTTTAGTAGATGAATTTCATGAAATATTGCACAAAAAACATCATTAACATGCTTCTGACACATATAATTAATGAGTTGAATTGAATATGTTTGACATTGTGTGTAAAAAATCTATTTTGGTCTTTCGCCGTCGAAAACCGATGAAACCGCGGTACCACTGGGTTGCGAGCAGCTATCGTGATTTTTTCGTGTTTATTTTTTCTTATTCATTAAAAAGGCGATCTTTGACTATCTCTGAGTCCAAGAGGTTTCGGCTATAGCATTCATTTTTTTTTATATTTGAGTTGAATGCATCCAATCGGATCTGTTCCCGACATCGACTGTGCATTGTATAACATTAGGCCTACCTGTACCTGCAGTTATCGTGATTTTTCATGCAACTTAGTAGAATTTTACGATGTATACGCAGTAGAAAGGTATAATCTAAAAGAGATTGTATTGTACAATTTCTCAATGCATAATATAACTTTGATATTCCATGGTATAAAATAAAAACTGTCGTTTTCTCCGTATCAACGTAACACGAGCGTGTGCTTCGTCTCGGCGAAATCTAACTCATTCCTCTCAGGGGGTGTCTTCAACGACGTTCGAGCATATCAGAAAAAATCAATAAAATAACAAACAAAGATTATCGTATACCAGGTATATTAAAGAAAAACAAAAGACTTTGTGATTTGTGATCAATGTGTTATTATCCTTTTTTCACTTTTCTTCATGCTGAAACAACAGCTACATGCACATTACATTTCCAATTTTTTATTTTTCCTATAAGGAAATGCTCTATCATACAACAATGTTATCTGCTTCTTATAAAAAAAAATCACTGTATATTAAAAAGCAGAAACTGGTTTAGTGTTAATGTGCAGATCTTCTGATCTTTCAATCCTCACCACCGGCGGCAATTTTTTTTCGTTTTTTTTTTTTTTTTTTTGTTTTTTTTTGTTTTTTTTTATTTTAATATATCATGCAAACATGCCTATTCAAACTATTCACAATATCTGGCGAGGGCTACATGTACATGTAGCTCTATTACTACAGAATAAATAATTATATATCTGAGGATTTACATCGGATATATACATGGTCAGTATCTTACAGCAGCTAGGCCAAGGACGTGTCCTTGGATAGGCCTGTTAGTTTTATTTTGGTGTTGACACGGAAAGACGAGATGACGCCTGTCTCCTGGACATTAAAGCAAATCATTTATTTCATCTAGGCAAATAATAATTTGAAAATTCCATATACCGCCTGCAAGGAGACGTCCTAGGCCTATCGCTACCCACAATACACTTGATCGTGGTCTTATACATATGTATTATGTAACTTTTCATCGATAATTTGATCCAGATATATCTGTCTTCGACAGTTATATTTAGAATTATGAATATGTGGAAGGAACGTATGTACAAGATAAAAACAACCCATCTCAACTGCTATTCCGGGACCGTGAAATGTAATATTGGTCACCTCAGGCCAAGCACAGGGGCACTCAAATTATTCATTATGTAAAATAATTCCTATGTACGTCATGTCCACATGACTGAAAATTATATATTATATAAATATCGGTTAGCTTGTTAACTTACATTATATATAATAATAATAATAAAAATACTGTAAGAGATATCTTCATAATTCCAATTGTTCTGAAATCAGAACGATTTTTTAAGTGTTCCAGCAAAATTAAAGTAGTGTAACTTACTTACTTTTGGAGAAAATCGTCTTTTTGTGTCTCTATTTCCCTGATGCAAATTCTCACTTTGAAGGTCTTTATCACTAAGGTGTTTATTCACGTTGAAAACAAGCGTTCTGACGTCCTTCGGGGGTTAAGTTCATTTTACGAATTTAAAGTCAACAAAAGAAGCGGAATAATATCAAGAAACAATGCATTTTCAGCTCTAATATCGATTTTTGGCGGGCACAAAACCCGATATCGGATAATAAGAATTTCCTGTAATAGTTGCAATAGGAAAATGTTACGATTTCAGTAAATAAATGTTTAATTTCTTTCGTTTGATTCAATTTCTAAATTTGTTGACTTGATCCCCTACATTCCAGTGACGTCACGTTTAGTAGGATTGAATGAAACGGCAGTCAGTCCCGCGAAACAGTGACGTCACAATCACCATAATGACGTCGCTTACATAATTCCTGTTATATCGTAGCTAAAACCCGTTTCTAGTAGCTTACAATACAACGTGACATCATCATGGAGGTTTCCATCTTGTATTCAGTTTATTACAATGCGCATGCTCAGACATACAAGCGT
This sequence comes from Argopecten irradians, assembly GCF_041381155.1. Taxonomy (NCBI): domain Eukaryota; kingdom Metazoa; phylum Mollusca; class Bivalvia; order Pectinida; family Pectinidae; genus Argopecten; species Argopecten irradians. The sequence goes on from NW_027187732.1 coordinate 33,849, forward strand.
GTAGTGATACAGATTAACAGACTTACTAAAGTCCAAGTTATACAAATAACACTGTGTACCGTATTTACTACATTCCTCCCCTCTATTTAAAAAGTCAGTCTTTAAATGTCTATAATTTCACCATTAATTATTATAGGGGATATTTAGAGTATTTTTCTTTAAAGATACACAGTAAATTATAGACTTTAAATTTACTCATTTCTTTTAAATCATAAATGTCAATGTCAGTTTCTCAATTATACGACACTGTAGATGGATTTTTTTTTTAAAACACTCATTTTTAACTTTATGAAATGAAATAAAACACTTTAACAGTATAACATTGTCATTTTGTCATTAGAAAAATTAAACAAAACTGAAACATTATAGAACCCAGGGGTTCTTAAGAGTCTGCACGGGGAGTTATTATGTCCCCAGAGCACAGTGCAGCTCTGACCTATACCTAGCTACAAATCTAAACGCGATGGAGCTTTCCTTCGTCGAGCTGGGTTTCGTCTCGGAGATGGTGCTGACACAGTCTTGCCCGAGGACACAGCCACAGGATTTTCCAATGGTGGAGGAGGCGTCGCGACATCAGATGGAGGTTGGATAGGGACTGTTTCTGAGGCCTTCGGTGTGATTGGTATTGGTAATTTGGGTGGTAAGTCAACAACGAGTTCAGGGATGGGTAATTTCCCCTTGATGATTTGATCGGTATGTCTCCGCCACACCGCTCCATTACCAACATTTACTCGGTACGAAAGTGGACCTGTTTTCGATTCGATAGTTCCTGGGATCCACTTTTCTCCGCTTTGTCGATAATCACGTACATTTACCGTTTCTCCTTCGCTGAATTGTCGAGACGACTGATTTTCGTTTATCATCTTCTCCTGATTATTACGAACTGTACGACTCGTGCTCGGTCGGATAAGACTCAGGCGTGTTTGTAACGATCTTCCCATGAACAAATGCGCCGGGGTTTCATTCGTTGTCGCATGTGGTGTCGATCTGTAGGCTAGTAGGAAATTACATAGTCTTTTATTTAACGTTCCTCCGTCCTTCCGCGATGCTTTCATGGCCTGTTTGAACGTTTGAACTAGTCGTTCCGCTAAACCGTTGGTACGGGGGTGGTATGGTGCGGACGTAGTGTGACGTATACCGTTGTATTTCATAAAGTGTTGAAATTCGTCAGATACAAATTGTGGGCCGTTGTCCGAAACTATACATTCGGGTAAGCCGTTCCTGGAGAACACTTCACGCATAACTTCGATCGTTTTCGACGCCGTCGTCGTTGACATTGGTATTATTTCCGGCCATTTAGAATGAGCGTCCACCATGAGGAGGAACATGGACCCTTCGAAAGGTCCGGCGAAGTCGACATGGACTCGCTGCCATGGTAGTTGTGGCCATTCCCATGGGTGCACAGGTGCGGCGTTCGGGCTACTTTTGTGCATCACACACCCATGACACTTTTTAGCTTGTGTTTCTAAGTCACTGTCTATTCCTGGCCACCAGACGTAGCTCCTGGCTAGCGCCTTCATCTTGCTCGCACCAAGATGACCCTTCATGTATTTGATCCATGACCTTGAGACGGAGATTTTCGGGAATTATTACACGTATCCCCCACATCAAACATCCGTCGTGTAACGATAGTTCCGTTTTACGGTTAGCATAGGCAGCTATGTCGGGGTCTGCCTTCACATCATTATTCCAACCGTTTAATGTCATTTCATAGACTTTCGACAATACTGGGTCTCTCCTTGTACTTTGTCGCACTTCCTTGACCGATACCGGTAGTGTGTCAAATTGAGTCGTCATGAACACATAGTCGACATCCGGCTCGTCGGTTTCTCGTTCCTTCACGATCGGTAAGCGCGATAGACCGTCAGCGTTTCCATGACTTTTCGTACCTTTGAATTCAATCTTGTACTGAAAACCGGACAAATACAACGCGTATCGCTGAAGACGTGCGGCTGTCGTAGCAGGAATACCTTTCTGTGGGTGGAAAATAGACACCAGGGGTTGATGGTCCGTTATTAGTGTGAACTCACGACCGTAGAGATAGGCGTAGAACTTTTTCACACCCCATACAATTCCCAGAGCTTCCTTGTCTATTTGCGAGTAGTTTTTTTCAGCAGCAGTAAGGCTTCGCGAGGCATATGCTATTGGCTTTTCGTCGCCGTTCTCGAGACGATGAGACAATACAGCACCGATACCAAACGGAGACGCGTCGCACGAGAGTACCACGGGTAATCGCGGGTCGTAATGCGTCAGAACTTCGTCCGATGTCATCATTTCCTTCACACGGTCGACGGCCTTCTGACATTCCTCGGTCCATTCCCATTCAGCATCCTTTTCCAGAAGTTTGTGTAGCGGGCTAAGTACGGTAGCAAGGTTTGGAAGAAACCTCGCATAATAGTTCACTAACCCTAACAGAGCTCGGAGCTCACTCACGGTTATCGGAATTGGAGCGTTGACTACAGAGTTGACCTTGTCGTTGGTTTTGTGAATACCGTCCTTGTCGATTACATGACCGCAGAATTCGATCTTGTCGAGCATAAACGCACATTTCTCCTTGTTTAGGCGTAGACCAAATTTATCTAGGCGCTGAAGCACGGTTTCGAGGTTTCGCATATGTTCTTCCTCCGTTTCGCCGGTTATAATCATATCATCAAGAATACATTGGACACGACCTATCCCTTGAAGCACTTGGTCCATGGCACGTTGCCAAATGGCAGGTGCCGAGGCTATACCAAACACGAGCCTCTGATATTGGAAAAGGCCAAGATGGGTGTTTATAGTTAGGAATTTCCGATCCTCTGGTCTCACCTCCATTTGCAGGTACGCCTGCTTTAAGTCCAACTTTGTAAATTTCACACCTCCGGCTAACGAAGCGAATATGTCCTCAACTTTCGGTAACGGATACTGGTCCACGTCGAGTACCGGGTTGATTGTGACCTTGAAATCTCCACAAATTCTCACGGAATTGTCTTTCTTAGGGATTGGCACAATCGGTGTGGCCCATTCACTCGTTTCGACCTTCTTTAGGATACCAGCACCCATTAATCGTGTTATCTCAGTTTCAACTTTTGGTTTAATGGCGTATGCCACAGTTCTCGCCTTACAAAATTTCGGATTTGCCCCGGGGCGTACTTTGATCTGAGCGGTAATGTCCTTTAACGTACCCAACTCATCCTTGAACACGGCGGCATATTTCAGTTTGAGACCTTGTACTGTCATGTTTTCACATTTCTCATGAAAGTTGAGTCGCCGAGCTTCCTTGATTGCCGTCCAATCAAGTGTCAACACATCGAGCCAGTTCCTTCCGAGTAATGGCGGACCTCTGCACTCCTCACTAACAACGTGTATCGGTAGCACTGCTTTTTGTCCGTTTAGGTTGACCTTCACCTTAATTTGACCTAGTGCCTTTATTTTCTCACCGACTAGAGTACGAAGTTTTAAATCTGTCGTTTCCAGTTTACAGTCACTGAAATGTCTCTTATAGACGGACACAGGAACGATGGTAACTGGAGAACCGGTGTCCAGTTCCATAGCGATTACTTTACCGTTCACTTCCGGTTTTACCCATATGACGTCACTGTCGAGGTTCTTTACCGTGAATGTTAAACTTCCAAGTAGACTGTCATCATCACTGTCATCGTGATCTAGAGAGTACACCTTCCCCTTTTTATTTCCAGAATTAGACTTCTTTTCTGTGTTTCGGCAGGCTCTCTGTATGTGTCCTTTTTCTTTACAAGCGTTGCACGAGTAGTCCTTGTAGAAACATTCCTCCGCACTATGATTTTTTCCGTTGCACCGAAAACATGGTTTCTGTGATTTCTTTTCATTCTTTAAGCCGCTTTGTTGAGTTTTTTTTTCTTCATTTTCTTGTTTGGGTTAACCTTGTTTATTTTGTTTACAATGTTTCCTGACTTTTCCCTCTGAAGTTCCACAGCATCTCGGGATGCAGTTTCCATTGCAATTGCAATATCTAACGCGTTTTTATAGGTCAGATTATCTTCAGACAGCAGTTTCTTTTGTATATTGTCATTACGTAGACCACACACTAATCTGTCTCTCAAAGTTTCATCCAAAGACTGTCCAAACCCACAATGCTCACTTAATTTTCGTATGGCTGCATTGAATTCTCTGATCGACTCACCCGACTTCTGGTCTCTCTTGTGAAACCTAAAACGCTCGGCTATCTGTAGCGGTTGAGGGTTAAAATGTCCATTTAAGACGCCGACCAAATCTACATACGATTTATCACCCGGTAAATCTGGTGCAACTAAGTCATGCAGGATGGAATACGGTTTCCCGCCAATAACACTCAACAACACCGGAACTTTTTTTCCATTTGGCACCTCATTTGCCTTGAAAAATTGTTCCAGACGTTCCTGATAACACTTCCACGACTCGACGGAATCGTCAAAGTTGTCGATTTTCCCCATGCGTCCAGCCATCCTCGTCGCCAGAATGTTATATCGTAGCTAAAACCCGTTTCTAGTAGCTTACAATACAACGTGACATCATCATGGAGGTTTCCATCTTGTATTCAGTTTATTACAATGCGCATGCTCAGACATACAAGCGTGTAGTGATACAGATTAACAGACTTACTAAAGTCCAAGTTATACAAATAACACTGTGTACCGTATTTACTACAATTCCCACGGTAGTAAAAAGGAGTACACACTCATTCGGTTTAGTGAATGCATCTTTTCTTGAACATCAAAGAAGCGTTTCGCTTTGAGCGAAATCGTGTAAATAACAGACAATTTGCTTTTGTTTTGATTACCATCTTCTGTATGCATAATGAAAAAGTTACGGGATAAACAGAATACCCGGTCACTATCTTACAATACAAGTTTTATTTTGGTGTCGACAGGGAAAACAGAGATGACTCTGCAAAACCTCCTCATCTCATCTCATCGCAAAAACGATAGCAGCATCGATATTAATTATAGCAAAATAAAAATGTCCAACGTTGGAAATATTGCAAGTACATTCATTATTTACATAAACCAGTAATTAGAATAATCATTTATTTCATCTAGACTAAATAATTTGCGAATCCCATACAACGCCTGCAAGGAGACGACCTTGGCCTATCGCTACCCACGATGCTCTCGATCGTGGTCTTATATTATGTAACTTTTTATGGGATATTAAATCTAGATATATCTGTTTTCGACAGTTAAATTTCTGTGAACATGTGTAAAACAAGCAGTCTCCACTGCTATTCCGAGGCCGTAAAATGCAATCTTGATCACCTCAGCCAAAACACAGGGGCACGCAAATTATGACAGAAACGTTTACTAGTAATTTGATACGTATGTCATTTAAAAGTATTGGAGACCTTTTGATATGCACGTGTATATATCATGACGTTTCAAGTGGCTGCCCATATTATTTTTTGTGAAAAATGAATTATATATATTATATATATGTTATAAAATTCGGTTAGCTTTTTTATTGTCATTATTGTTATATACACTGTATGTGATATTTAAACGAAAACACATATTTTACCTCAGAAGCCAATTATATATATAATGTAAGTATCGGTTAGCTTGTTAACTTACATTATATATAATAATAATAATAAAAATACTGTAAGAGGTATCTTCATAATTCCAATTGTTCTGAAATCAGAACGATTTTTTAAGTGTTCCAGCAAAATTAATGTAGTGTAACTTACTTACTTTTGGAGAAAATCGTCTTTTTGTGTCCCTATTTCCCTGATGCAAATTTTCACTTGGAAGGTCTTTATCACTACGGTGTTTATTCACGTTGAAAACAAGCGTTCTGACGCCCTTCGCGGGTAAAGTTCATTTTACGAATTAAAAGTCAACAGAAGAAGCGGAATAATATCAAGAAACAACGCATTTTCAGCCCTAATATCGACATTAGTTGGGCACAAAACCCAATATCGGATAATAAGAATTTCCTGTAATAGTTGCAATAGGAAAATATTACGATGTCAGTAAATAAATGTTTAATTTCTTTCGTTTGATTCAATTTCTAAAATTGTTGACTTGATCCCGAACATTCCAGTGACGTCACTTTTAGTAGGAGTGAATGAAACGGCAGTCAATCCCGCCAAACAGTTACGTCACAATCACCGGAATGAACATTCTGTGTAAATAACAGGCAATTTGCTTTCGTTTTGATTACCATCTTCTGTATGTATAATGAAAAAGTTGCAGGATTAACAGAATACCCGGTCACTATCTTACAATACAAGTTTTATTTTGGTGTCGACAGGGAAAACAGATATGATTGACTCTGCAAAACCTCCTCATCTCATCTCATCGCACAAACGATAGCAGCATCGATATTAATTATAGCAAAATAAAAATGTCCAACGTTGGAAATATTCCAAGTACATTCATTATTTACATAAACCAGTAATTAGAATAATCATTTATTTCATCTAGACTAAATAATTTGCAACTCCCATACACCGCCTGCAAGGAGACGTCCTTGGCCTATCGCTACCCACGATGCTTTCCATCGTGGTCTTATATTATGTAACTTTTCATGGGATATTAAATCTAGATATATCTGTTTTCGACAATTAAATTTGTGTAAAACAAGCAGTCTCAACTGCAAATTCCGAGACCGTAAAATGTAATCTTGGTCAACTCAGCCAAAACACAGGGCACGCAAATTATGACGGAACGTTTACTAGTAAATTGATACGTATGTCATTTAAAAGTAATGGAGACCTTTTGATATGCACGTGTATATCATGACGTTTCAAGTGGCTACCCGTATTATTTTTTGTGAAAAATGAATTATACATATATGTTATAAAATTCGGTTAGCTTTTTTATTATTGTTTTATACACATTATGTGATATTTAAATGAAAACACAGATTTTACCTAAGAAGCCAATGATATAATTATATAATGTAAATATCGATTAGCTTGTTAACTTACATTATATATAATAATAATAAGAAAAATACTGTACGAGGTATCTTCATAATTCCAATTGTTCTGAAATCAGAACGATTTTTTAAGTGTTCCAGCAAAATTAATGTAGTGTAACTTACTTACTTTTCGAGAAAATCGACTTTTTGTGCCCCTATTTCCCTGATTCAAATATTCACATTTGCCTTACTTGGAAGGTCTTTATCACAACGGTGTTTATTCCCGTTGAAAACAAGCGTTCTGACGCCCTTCGCGGGTAAAGTTCATTTTACGAATTTAAAGTCAACAAAAGAAGCGGAACGATATCAAGAAACAATGCATTTTCAGCTCTAATATCGACATTAGGTCGGACACAGAACTCGATACCGGATAATAAGAATTTCCTCTAATAGTTGCAATAGGAAAATATTACTATGTCAATAAATAAATGTTTAATTTCTTTCGTTTGATTCAATTTCTAAATTTGATGACTTGATCCCGAACATTCCAGTGACGTCACTTTTAGTAGGAGTGAATGAAACGGCAGTCAGTCCCGCCAAACAGTGACGTCACAATCACCGGAATGACGTCGCTTACATATTTCCCACGGTAGTAAAAAGGAGTACACACTCATTCGGTTTAGTGAATCCATCTTTTCTTGATCATCAAAGAAGCGTTTCGCTTTGAGCGAAATCGTGTAAATAACAGACAATTTGCTTTCGTTTTGAATACCATCTTCTGTATGTATAATGAAAAAGTTGCAGGATAAACAGAATACCCGGTCACTATCTTACAATACAAGTTTTATTTTGGTGTCGACAGGGAAAACAGATATGATTGACTCTGCAAAACCTCCTCATCTCATCTCATCGCACAAACGATAGCAGCATCGATATTAATTATAGCAAAATAAAAATGTCCAACGTTGGAAATATTGCAAGTACATTCATTATTTACATAAACCAGTAATTAGAATAATCATTTATTTCATCTAGACTAAATAATTTGCAACTCCCATACACCGCCTGCAAGGAGACGTCCTTGGCCTATCGCTACCCACGATGCTTTCCATCGTGGTCTTATATTATGTAACTTTTCATGGGATATTAAATCTAGATATATCTGTTTTCGACAATTAAATTTGTGTAAAACAAGCAGTCTCAACTGCAAATTCCGAGACCGTAAAATGTAATCTTGGTCAACTCAGCCAAAACACAGGGGCACGCAAATTATGACGGAACGTTTACTAGTAAATTGATACGTATGTCATTTAAAAGTAATGGAGACCTTTTGATATGCACGTGTATATCATGACGTTTCAAGTGGCTACCCGTATTATTTTTTGTGAAAAATGAATTATACATATATGTTATAAAATTCGGTTAGCTTTTTTATTATTGTTTTATACACATTATGTGATATTTAAATGAAAACACAGATTTTACCTAAGAAGCCAATGATATAATTATATAATGTAAATATCGATTAGCTTGTTAACTTACATTATATATAATAATAATAAGAAAAATACTGTACGAGGTATCTTCATAATTCCAATTGTTCTGAAATCAGAACGATTTTTTAAGTGTTCCAGCAAAATTAATGTAGTGTAACTTACTTACTTTTCGAGAAAATCGACTTTTTGTGCCCCTATTTCCCTGATTCAAATATTCACATTTGCCTTACTAGGAAGGTCTTTATCACAACGGTGTTTATTCCCGTTGAAAACAAGCGTTCTGACGCCCTTCGCGGGTAAAGTTCATTTTACGAATTTAAAGTCAACAAAAGAAGCGGAACGATATCAAGAAACAATGCATTTTCAGCTCTAATATCGACATTAGGTCGGACACAGAACTCGATACCGGATAATAAGAATTTCCTCTAATAGTTGCAATAGGAAAATATTACTATGTCAATAAATAAATGTTTAATTTCTTTCGTTTGATTCAATTTCTAAATTTGATGACTTGATCCCGAACATTCCAGTGACGTCACTTTTAGTAGGAGTGAATGAAACGGCAGTCAGTCCCGCCAAACAGTGACGTCACAATCACTGGAATGACGTCGCTTACATATTTCCCACGGTAGTAAAAAGGAGTACCTACTCATTTGGTTTAGTGAATGCATCTTTTCTTGATCATCAAAGAAGCGTTTCGCTTTGAGCGAAATCGTGTAAATAACAAGCAATTTGCTTTCGTTTTGAATGCCATCTTATGTATGTATAATGAAAAAGTTGCAGGATAAACGGAATACACGGTCAATATCTTACAATACAAGTTTTATTTTGGTGTCCACAGGGAAAACCGAGATGACTCGGCAAAACCTCCTCATCTCATCTCATCGCACAAACGATAGCAGTATCACTATTAATTATAGCAAAACAAAAGTGTCCAACATTGAAAATATTGCAAGTACATTCATTATTTACATAAACCAGTAATTAGAATAATCATTTATTTCATCTAGACTAAATAATTTACAAATCCCATACACCACCTGCAAGGAGACGTCATTGGCCTATCGCTACCCACGATGCTCTCGATCGTTGTCTTATATTATGTAACTTTTAATGGGATATTAAATCTAAATATATCTGTTTTCAACAGTTAAATTTCTATGAACACGTGTAAAACAAGCAGTCTGAACTGCTATTCCGAGACCGTAAAATGCAATCTTGGTCACCTCAGCCAAAACACAGGGGCACGCAAATTATGACAGAAACGTTTACTAGTAATTTGATACGTATGTCATTTAAAAGTATTGGAGACCTTTTGATATGCACGAGTATATCATGACGTTTCAAGTGGCTGCCCGTATTATATTTGTGAAAAATAAATTATACATATATGTTATAAAATTAGGTTAGCTTTTTGATTGTCATTATTGTTATATACACTGTATGTGATATTTAAACGAAAACGAATATTTTACCTAAGAAGCCAATGATATATATATAATGTAAGTATCGGTAAGCTTGTAATAATAATAATAATACTAAAAATAGCCCTGTATCCCATTTCCAGAAAATGGGGTAATTAATTTTAAAATGCTCTGAACACCACAAAAAAATTCCGATCTGAAAATGAAATTCGCGTTAAAACAGTTTTCTCGTTTAATTTTTATTTCAGCATATTGTGTGACGTCCCCTAGCTTCAATAACACTGCGACATCGCCGACGCATGCTCGCAATTAAGTCCCGTTTCCGGTTTTGCTGGATGGATGCCCATTCCTCTCGTGTTGCTCCTCTCAGAGCCGTTCCAAGTTCTTGCGGTGACCTTGGCTGGTAAACGCGGGAAGAAATGGATTCCTGTAGCATGACCCACACGTGCTCTATCGGATTTTGATTCGGAGAATGAGCAAGCCAGTCCATACGTTCGATAGTTTTCCTCTGAAGATAGGCGACAGTGACCCGAGCTCTATGTGGATGAGAGGTATCATCCATTAGAATGAATTCCGGACCGATAGCACCAGCATATGGTCTAATGTAGACATCGAGGGCTTCATCGCAGTACCTCTGGGCTATCAAATTGCCGTTCGAGAAGACATGGAGATCTGTTTTTCTTTGGACACATATACCGCCCCAGACCATTACAGACCCGCCCCCATGTCGGTCGTGTTCGGAGACGTTGGTTGTAGGAAATCGTTCATTTGGTAGTCTCCACATTCTAGCACGCCTATCTGTGAAGTCGAGACAGAATCTGGACTTGTCTGTGAACAGAACAGGGCTCCAGTCTCTGATAGTCCATCTCGCATGATCGTGGGCCCATGTAAGTGTAGCCTGAGCATGCCTACCAGTCAAGGTAATCCTCTCTGCAGGTCTACGGAACCTCAGTCTGTATGATTATGTACAGATTGCGTAGATATTCGAATTCCAGTGGCGTTTATGAAGTCATTTTGTAGTGACGTAGCGTTACTAAACCTTTGACGACGAACTTCAGAGGGAAACTATCGAACGCATGGACTGGCCTACTCGTTCCCCGGATCTAAATCCGATAGAGCACGTGTAGGACATGCTACAGTAATCCATTTCTTCCCGCGTTTACCATCAAAGGTCACTGAAAAAACATGGAACAGGCCCTGCAAGAGGAATGGGCATCCATCCAGCAAAACCGGGAACGGGACTTAATTGCGAGCATGCGTCGGCGATGTCGAAGTCTTATTGAATCTAGGGGACTTCACACAATGTAATGGAATGAAAATTACACGAGAACACTGATTTAACGCGAATTTCATTTTCGCTACCATTGCCGTGATTTTGTGATTTTGGGGGGTAGCTCTGTTTCGCAAGTAATGTATCGAGCACTCGTGAAAATTCCATAATTTTCCTGTTGGAACCTGTGTTTAGACATCTTAAAGACATCATTGAAGTATTTTTATGAATATTTTACAATTAAATGAATTTGATATACTACAAAATAAAAGTGATCCTTAGCAAATTTTGAGTAGTATATAGTAATATTCACTGACAAGCAGACTGTATTGTATGTGTACTGCTATCATCTGATTTCTCTTTGTATTTAGCATGACATGTTCAACTGATATATTTTGGTGATTAGATCGCAGTTTTGTTTACTGGTAAGATAAAATACGGCACATGCACATAGAACAAACAGTATAGGATATAATGGGATCGATTCCCTATAGATACCATTTTAGCCCAGCTCTCACATTTGCTCATGTAGAGAGAAAATTCAGTATTGTTTATGTAAAATAACTATTCATCATGTACTATCTTGATTTTGTCACAATTCCATAAATTGTTTGTAAAATTTACTATAAGTTTCCCTCATACCTGCAATACAACAGTGACGTCACTGCGTCAACAAAATTACTATTTTCAAGATGAATCTTAACGTTATTTTCGGAAACTATGTTGATGTTACTATAAAGAATACAAACACAACGGATTTGGGTTAAAAACTGTCATACAGTTGCGGTTTTCTTCTAACTTTTTTCTCCAAACAAATAGTAACAAATAGTTACAATTTCAAAATTTTAGCAACACTTCTAGGAACGAGAGAAAATATTTTTTTCATTTTTCATATGTGGACATCAAGGATAGGGATCACAAAATTTTGAAAACTCCTCGACAAGCCTTGGGTATATACATGAAAGTGTCTTATAGTATTAATGTTCCATCATACTATTTTTTCAGGAGGAATAAAATGCCCAGAGAAATCATATGTAAACCGGCGTAATACATGAGCTATAAGTCGGGCGACTATGGAACCATTTGTTTCATTTCTTATATCATGCCTAGAGCTGGAAGGTGTGGTGCAAAAATTAGAACTGAAATGTTATAGTTTTGAAATGATACAGCTTTGGAATGATACATATTCGATTTGTTGTGAGACCTACTGGAGGTTCATGTATTAAAACTTTTCTCAATGTAGCATACTTATCCTTATAATTCAATTTACTAAAGATAATATATAAAAAATTCCGAACTCACATTTGTTTATGAAATCATACGCCGATATATCAGCCAATCAAAAGCGAAGTTACAATTAACAACTTGATTTTTCCTTTATGGGCTGATAAAGTAATATTTCAAGCCAATGAAAATGCTTGTTACAATTAATTAAATTACAACCCATTAAAGATTACAATTGTAAATTTTTTAATATCCAAAATAGTTTGTAAAGTAATATGAATGCATAGATGATAAATAAATCAAAGTAGACAAAAAAATTAAGACTATATATCTAGAAAAAACAAGAAATAAAAAAAGAAAAATAACTGTAAGAACAACAAACATCATTTTAGAACCTAGTGGGTGAAAGGATATTCAGGACGTTTAATTTTGATACCTTGACTTATCTTTTCGTACCCGCAGTAGGAGGTGGCGTCACACTCATGTGTGAAATATGTTCAAAACTGTAGAAAGATATTTGAACGTGCATTGGGACTACAGTTATAAAGCGATAGTGCAACCAACTGGGGACAAAGGATTGTGTTGTTTTGTGTGCGTGTTTGTGTACCATTTAAATAGAATTAGACACGCCGCCAACTTATTTATTCAACTATTGAATTACATTATATTCTACCTTTATTTCAGGTCTAGCGCTTCTAGAAAAAACGATTTAAAATGCCGTCAAAAAGTGATTTTGAAGAATTGCTCCGAAATATAAGTAAAGAATTAACAGAAAGTAAGTGGCTCTCTTAATACAGTATTACAAAATACCGCAGCTGCTTATCAAACCTATTTACTGTAAACGTGCATACTTTAGCGGTAATCTTATTTTAGTGGTTTTGCGCCAATCGTATTTTCGGTATACCTTTTATATAACTATTACAGCGATTGTGCGAATTCATCACTGCACTAACCTGTTCCAGATCGCGTTTTCTCTAAAATTTGAGAGCGCCAAAAAATTAATTACAATACCCCGAAAAGCATTGCTGGCTTGCTCTAGACGGTCTCTAAATCTCGTTAGCTTTACCTGTTATGAATATCACATTTAAGCAATGCTGTCGATATTTCAATATTCATTGATATGCTCTTTTACACGCAGAAAAACGTGATGAACTGAAATTTCTTGGAAGAAGCTTTTTTGACAACCTTGAGGAGACGGAGGGTTTAGAGAGATGTGCTACAGGCAAGGACGTGCTGGATTTCTTCGTTAGGAAAGAAATCATCAGCAAACACAATGTTTCGAAATTACAGTCTTGTTTTGAAAATATCGGTGGCTGTAATAGAATTCGAGAAATGCTGAATCTATATACAGAAAAAATGAAAAATATTCATTCAGGTAGGTGTCAATTAATGGATTAAATATATGTTATAACAATCAAGCCGTTTGTTGAGGATTATGGAACAAAACAAGTATTATGTATGCTTTCCTGCGATCAATATTGATGAAATATATATTTTTTGCATTCTATTTTTATGTAAGTAAATAAAATTCATGTTTAATAGGTCGACTTAGGTCGACATTTACACACATCCTTAGCAGATTGAAAAGTTCATGTCAATGAATAAGTATACATTTATATCGCTGGTATCGTAGGTGACAGACCTAACGCTTGTATCTCCGAAACGTCTGGTTATATTATCACAGTTTAAGTTTAGATCTCTTTACCTTATGCATGAATGTTTGTTTATATTCGCAATATATTTCATGATGATGTTTTTTTATTTCAGCGCATGAGGATATATATACGTTATATTTTGGTATCAATGTTCTCTTCTTCTTGAAGGCCAATTGTTTTCTGTTTGTTTCAGCCAAGGAGAGATCCATGTGGCAAGAACTAGTTCCCAATTTTGTTGAGACACTGACATGCAAGAAAATGAAAGAACGTGTAGAGAAAGAACATTTGGCGATACTCAGGGGTATGTTAAATTGGCTTACCAGATATGATATTTATATATCTTATCATACCTTACTCTGATAAAATAGTCAACAAATATGTCAGTAAAATTGTTTTCCAGTCGTCTTTAACTTATCCTTATACATTACACTATTTATTGCAGGACCACCAGCTGCAGGAAAATCCCAAACATGTTGTTGGTATGCAAGCAACTTTCAACAACACGCTAAACACATAGCATACAAGCTTCAATGTAAAAGTAAAGACGACCTATTAACGAGCTTTAGAGGCTTTTTGGAATTTTCGAAGATGAAATTTGAACAAGAGAATGAAGAAAAAAGTGAGTATGTCAAACACATGGCGGAAGTTGCTATATCTTTGATAAAAAGTGGCGAAAAGGGCGGCAAAGTGTATCTGCTCATCTTTGACGATGTTACTGAAGAGACATGCGGGGAAGTGGAACAAATCATTCACTCATTTCATCAAATTCACAAAGCAAGAAATCTCAGAATGTTATGCTCTACCAACTACTCTAAGTTTTACGGGCTGTGTACTCAAAATGAAAATGTTTTTGAGGATGTTGAGGGAGTTGAGGAATCAGAGGCTTTAAAGTTTTTCAAGGAACCAATCAAACAGAAAAATTCCGAAAAAGACATTCAGGCTTTGGCAAAAACAATGGGATATCTACCCTACGGATTAGTTCTTGCGAACTCGTATATGTACACGACTGGCATGTCGGTAAAGATGTACATAGACAAACTCTCGGACAAAGAGTTTCTTAAACAAGTAGAGAAAGTTATGAGAGGTACCTCACAAGAATATGCAAAAGGTCTAGTATCTGCTCAGATGCTCACAATCGAAAAAGTGGAAGAGACATCGTCGGTACATATGAAGATGTTTTTACAGTTCATACCTTTCCTGCACCACCACGAAATCCCAATCCGACTTCTGAAAAAACTACTTCCAGACAGCATGGACGACAGAGATAAAGACACTGTCGTTTTCGAGCTGATAGCGAACATTCGGAAGTATTGTATAAGCGGTGAAATTAAATTTGAGCACCAGACGCAAGCCATTTCCATACACGCTGTGACAGCATTGGTATTAGATTTGAGATTATCCAGAGAAGAGAAAGAGTCGACCATCAGGGACTTGCTCTGTTTCTTTTGCAAAAATATCAGCATTGACTGTCGGCTTCATCTTACTCTGCTCAGCAACTTAGAACTGCAGCCTCACGCTACCAAAGTTGTTCTGTGTGCTACTAAATTGAAATTAGACAAAGAGAAAGCATGCATATTTCTAATGTGTACCCTTCATGCCGCCATTGGGGTAACTTTTCGAGTAAGTGGAGTGGAAAGCTTGCTAGCAGACGAACATTTAAACGAAGCAAAGAAACTTGGGTTTCAGCTAATCAAAACTGATCCCGAGACGCTTATGATAACGGCAGAAGAAATGGAAGCATTAGACGGTATGGAATACATTGAGGATGACAGAAATCGGCGGAGACGCGCAGATAGCATTTACCAAGATTTTCTTGGCATCTATTCGAGCCAAAACAAATATGCTGGAAGCGATGAAAGGGACAGCGAGATGGAGAAGCATCGACAAAACGCAAAAATGAAAGTTTTGCAAACCAAAAAGATGTTCCAAGATCTAGTAAATGTAGCGAAAGACTTCCCTAAAGACTTGATACCAGACATCGTTATACACACAGAACGAACTGTTCATGATTTAGATCATTTGGAAAAAGTTGCTGAGTTTTCTGGAGACAAGAAACATGTTGATGAACGTAAAAGAGGCCGACTCAGCAATGAATTGTACAGTAAACTGCTTGACAAACAACAAGCGATGCCGCGAGATAAGCTAGGGGAAGTAACTGTTGTGGAAATGATGGTAACAATACTGTACAACAGTGGCAGAGCCCATTACTACCAAAGCAAATCACATCACCAGTTAACACTTGTTTGCTGGAATGAACTTCGTCTGGCATACCTGCTCGGGAAATTATTGCGGAAACGATATCCAAAATACCCTTCCGTACAAAGTCTGATCTCGAGACGAAATGGTATCTTTTACCATTGTTTGGTCAGTAGGAAACATGTCAATGAATCCGGAAAAGGGAAGAATGATATCCTACACAAGATCATTTACAAATACGAAGAAATGCTGAACGAAAAAGACTCGCATTACTATGAGTACGGCATCATTAAAGTTAGCGAACACCAACGTCTGCATCACGACGCAATGTGTTTGAAGCTTCTCCTCAAGTGTTACATTACCAGAATAGCGAACGCAGATGATGACGAGAACAAAAGTCGTCACTTTCAGGATGGTAAGAAACATGCCATCAAGCTGGAAAAACTTCTAGGTGACAGACACATGTATCGGTGGCTTGCCCTTCCAGGATTCCATGTCCAAGTAGCAAGGTTTTTTCTCAATTATGAATCGGAAAAGGCTGAGGAGCACTTCAGACTTGCCGTGAAGATGGAGAAAGAGTATAATTTGCAAAGATTATCTCATTTTGCTCTGCAGGGTCAATTTGGACTGATCGACTGCCTCAAACGTCGTGGTACGGAAACTTCTCTCGCAGAGGCTGCCGACATATGCGAGATGCTGGTGAGGTCTCTGCACGAATCCAATTTCAGAAGAATTTACCAAAAAGCAGTGGATACCTTAAATGAAGTCAAAAGGCAGATCGTCAAAAAGCGGCGTGTGGTACGTGACGTCGAGGTAATGGAAACTGAATGACCTGCCTTGGAGCAGAAAAGCTTGGTTTAAAACATCTACACTTTAATAACTTAACATCTGGGCCTGGTAGTTCAAAAGGGGATTGGTTTATTCACCTGGTTAGTGAAATTTTCACCTTCTTATTCGTTATAAATTCTGTGATTATATCTTCTTTGAAATGAGCAAGTAGATAACGAATGAAAAACTGTGTTATTTCAGAAAATTTTGTCGAATTTCTTTGACAAAGACGTATTTGATCTTGATTCTTCTCAATTTATCTCAATTTCTGAACAATTAGCCCTGAATGATCCAGAGTTCAAAACAAAACCCATGTATACAATCAGTGTTATGATAAATGCATAACAGAATGTATCAACGTAATGTCTCTAGCGGTTATAGCAGTCATATTGTTTCATTAATTCACCACAATAAGGAATAAAGAAGGGGTTGACGATAGACGGAAGTAGCGCCTGAGGTCAGACGACTAACACTGGTACATACAGATGAATACACCAAACAAGACATCTAATGATGTTATAATGAGCGAATCAGTGTCCCACTGATCTACTAAGGATGACTCACACCTACCTCTGTACTCTTTACAAATAGGGGCCATTTTAAAATGCACAGACTGTCATCCAATCACAATGCGTGTTACATAGATACTTCACCTGTAACATGTAGCGACACTACTGCTGTAGCACAATAGTGTATTCTTATGATAGAACAGTAGTAATAAGTTCGTTTCTTTTTAATCGACGGAAGAGATTCAAAAAAACAAAATACGTTAGATGTTTATCGTTCAAGACTCTGTTCTTAAATATTATTTTCACCAATCCGATTAAAAGTATATCTTGGTTTTTACGCCTTCTCTCTGTTACATCAACTTTAATCAGATTACATTTTCACCAATATATCAACATGCCTTGAATACTTCTCAGCAACATCCATCGCCCTCCTCTAATGGTATACAAACATATCAGGATTTACTGCTACTACACATCCAGATACGTGCACACTTTCAAAACGTCTAGTAGATATGGAGATAAAGGTATGAACGAACTACTCAACTCAGAAGGAAATATATATGTACATGATAAATTAGCTGGACGTAAACATGGTCATATATTGATTGTGTTCATCGCATCAAGTGAGTTAATATTGTTTTTAAATTAAATTATAAAAATATTGTTTTTAATGTCTTAATGGAGTAGATATCCGTTTGAACTAATGTATTTTCTATTGAATTTAACGTTGTTATGGTAACACTGCTATCCAGTGATTTACAGTTTAATCGTTTATTAGTGTATGTTAGCAAAACTTTCTTTTAATGTACATTGAGTTGATCACATGTATTTCCGATATATTTAAGGGCAAGTTTGAAGTAAGACATTGCAATTACTGCATATGCATTGATATGATTTCTGAAAAAAAATCAGCTCATAACGGCTGTCATCAATGAGAGAAATTTGATGAGGTCTATGTATGGTTTAAAATATAATAAGTTTTATTTCACAAGATATTGATATAGACTTATTGTTATTACAATAATCCGGTAATTTTTATTTTTAATGATATTATTTTTTTCCTGAACTTAGATTTTTGATAATTTTTGCTAAAGTTATATTATGTTAATTTAATTTTATTGATATGTTCATGACTTGTGCTATTCATTTTCATCATTCTCAGAGAAGGTTCCTTAACATACTTTTTGTTTTAAACTTTTTTTATTTACACAAATACACTTTCATAATATAAAACATATATTTAAACGTCTGGAAATGTTCTGCTGACATGGTCTAAAATGCAGTTTTAAAATTAATTGGAACGTCCAGTATGTCTGAGAACAATAGGGTGGTGAGCTATCTCATTAAGACCCATTTTCTCGATATTAATGACATATTTACGTTTATGTATATTATTTCACGTTGGGAGAAATACCCGATGCAGTTTAATGCCGGGCACACACAAGTTTTTTTTTATGTTTGTAAGATGATTTTCATTTCATTTTATCTATTATAAGATCTTCGCCTGATTGGAATGCAAGATTTCACGGCTTGATTGTTAAGACGGTATGACGTCAGCACATGCATTGTTTTCCCATTAACTTCATTTTTAAACGGCACAAGTTTGAACAGTACTAGTTCAGGTTAATCAATTTTTTTCATCCTTTTTGGATTTAATAACTAAATGAAATTTATATGCTTTTGAACTCGTATCATCCTTTATTTTACAAAATCAAGATATTTAAACATTCTTAACAATTACTATTAGTTTAAAATAGTTGAAAAACATTTAAACAATATTCTGTATTGCAGATGTTGTTGCTCTGTGCAAATGTAGAATTACTTTTTATAGCATTTTCATTTTTACTGGTTGGTTTATACTTAAATATCATTCATAATACATTTGTAATCATGCATCTGGTAATTTCAATATATTAGTCATTTTATAATTGATTTATCAACTTACGTTTATTAGATATACAAAAACACTGTGCCCAGGTCAAATTATTCATTTAATTATATTGCATCATGTACATTTATAACTGATAACTAACAAGAAACATATTATGTTCTATTTTCCACTTTATTAATAGTACAGATTTTCTTAAAGCAATGTAACAATTTATTGCTAAAATTTTATATACTCTGTGACTTATTCATGGTTATGCTGTTGTTCTGTAATTTTTCATATGGAAGTTCTTTTAACATTTAATATTGTGACATTAATACACATGATATTCATATTCACTTAAACATAATGTAAGATATACACACACATTAACTTATAATAATTTGGGGAATGCCCAATGAAGTTTTATGCTGGGTTCACATAAGTTGAAGTATGTTCCTCTTGTGTTATTTACACAACTTTGCTACATTTATTACTTACACAACAACAAAGAACTTCCTGTGAATTGTATCATTACATTAATTTTTACCAGTCTTAGTCTAATTAAAGACAAGGCATCATGCTAGTGTTTTAAAACGATATGACGTTAACCTAGCGCTTAATTACTAAGTACATACTCTATAATTATTAAGCTTTATATCAATTCTACATATTTCATTTGATAAGTCTTGTATCAATTTAGATTGTATTTCGGAAACATAGCGGAATATAATAAGTTTAATTTTAAATTCATTATTATTATTTCATATTATAACTAATTTTTAAATAATTATTAACAAGGGGACGTAATATAATAAAATAAGTTTTATTTCACAAGATATTGATATAGACTTACAGCTATTCGTGTGTGTCCCAGGTCTAAACGTATATATACTGTCAGTTGTCAGTGTCATGCGATAGCTGGCCAGGTCTGTACATAATAGTCTGGGTTATAGGTATAAGTTTCTCGTTGTTGTGTAATGGTATGTGGTGCCTGAACATCTTATATGTAATGCTAATTGTGAAACTGGTCAGTATTAATTGGTTCAGCGTGTTACTTATGTTATACAGTAGCTATCCATGTATTAGATGTTTCAGGTGTTGGGTATCATGGCCAAATACTGATCCCCATGCTCTCGTTGTTATGTAATTGTATGCGAACACATTAACCAATTTAGATAAAGCTGACCAGTGATTGTAGATATACGGGGAGACAGTTAGACTGGAGCACACACCTTGTGTGTGGTCCTATTTTGGACCACATAACCATGACTGTATCTATATTGTTAACTATTGTTATAGTGAAATGTATATGAAGTACAACGGAAATAAAATGTCGACAGAAATTGGAGTCCAGTCATCATTCCATCTCAACAACCACATGTACCTGATGGACTATACAATTAACTAAACATTACAACTTTACAAAACAGCTTCAAATATTCATTTTATTATAGGTTTTATGTATTTGACGTTGACTTTAGTTTCGATATATTGGCTGAAAACAAATTCTTGTAATTAATATGCAGTTGAATTGTAAAAAAAGACTAATATAAAAATAGTATATTTATGTAATTTATAGGGAACAACCAACTACGTGAAAAAATGACCTTCGAAATGGCCCTTGAGTATACAAGTTGAGCCAAGGATAGAATTTTAACCTGGCCGCTGACTGGCTGGCTAATTATGAATTTCTAAAGTAAAACTGTTTTCTGACAGGTAATTATTCCTAGATAACCATGATATGGATTTGGACATTCAAATTGAGATTTAGGTTCAAAATATCAATTTTGGTATTGAATAGGTAAAAGCATTAGAATTTCAGGATTTTTTAGTGCAAAATGCGCCTGATATCAACATGGATACCCTGGTTGGAGTTTGAACTGAAGGACCCAAACTTTTTTTTCTATTTAGTGTTATATGAGAACCTAGACTTTAATTATAGAACACAACAGCTAACTAATATTCCTTTGTTTTAATAATACAGTACAAAACTTTAACAAAGTTTAACACTGTGGTCTATGTAAAATCATTTAGTTGGTTGCTCTCTGTACTGTATGCCTCAGTTAAGTTTCAAAAACACAGAGATGTTAAAATTGAGGAGACGTGTACCCAAAAGCTCCAGAGTTTTCACAAAGCAAAGCGATTCATTGGTAGCCCTCTGAAGGCACATGACATAAATATGCCTGGAGCTGATGAATTTACAAATTTGGATTTTGATCCAAGGACAGAGCACCTCAGAAATGATCCTGGATATGAAGATAATTTCAGAAGTAAGTGTATAAATTTTTCAGGCATATCCAAAATGCCCGTTTTTCAGTTATTTCAGCCTGCCAATGCATTCGCTGTTGCCCATGACCATGATTATTTGAAACTAACACCCCAAGATAGATTTCTTGAAAGAATCAACTTACTCAACATAACACAAGAGAAAATAGATGCAATTGAAGAACGCACACGGGGTCAAATAAATAATGTTGCTTGGAAAGAAGAACGCATGCACCATCTTCCATCATCCATGTATGGAAGAATATGTAAAGCGACGGATCGTACTGATTTTGTCAAGCTAGCTAGATCTTTAACACATCTTGCTGACATTAAAACAGCACCGTTAGAACATGGTCGCAAATATGAGAGCTTTGCTATACAGAAATACATGAGTGACACAGGGTGCATCGTTAAACCTTGTGGATTGTTTGTGTCCATGGACTTTCCACATCTGTCATCTTCACCACATGGTATAGTAACTGACAAGTCCATCATTGAGGTTAAGTGCCGCTATGTTTCAAGAGACAAACCAATTAATTCTCTCACTGTACCATATTTGAAACAAACTTCAGAAGGTGGGTACACTTTGGACCCAAACCATGACTACTATTTTCAAATCCAGGGTCATCTCTAATGTACTAGCTTAAAGGAATGTACTCTTATTGTCTGCCATGCAAATGATCTAAATATCACTGATATTAAGTACCTGTCAGTTCTCGGAGATGATGCCTTCATAGCAGACATGGTTGAAAAGTTAACCAACCTTTATCACAAATACTTCAAACCAACATTGTTGGATATGCTGTACTACAAACCATTTGATCAGTAAGGCTAACATAATATTGTGTTCCCTATTATTTTTCCTGCCTGCACTTGACATTTATACATATAGCTAGTTTTCACAAAGAAAAGACAGAACTTATTGGTACAAAACAAATATAAATTTCATAATTATATGAAATAAATAAGCTGCCTTGTAGCATAGGTATCTGCAAATACAGTACAATATGTTAGTAAATTAATTATTATATGGTTTATAAGCTATTTATGAGCCATTTATGGCTATCTGCCGGTAATGATATTGTATTGAAACAATACATGAACAGTGTACATATTCCAAGCAATATTTTATTAATTACTATCTATAGCTATTCCATTTAATAATTTATCAGTTACATCAATCAAATCTGTCAATGAAGTAATTTAGCTATGATAGTAGTAAAATATATGATATTGATAAAACAATGATAAATGTACGTACCTATTTACCTAATACAACTATTTGAGTCACCTCTAAGGTAGAAGGCCCTTTTCAATAAAGTGTTAAAATAAAATTGTAAAAGGTACTTTGTTTACACTAATCATGTTTTGATAACTTAATCAAATCAGAAATATTATAATTTTGACAAACAACTTTAACAAACAAAAGCAGCTGTAAACTCTTAAAATATTACTTTGCTACTCATTCAACTTGTGTATAATGATCACTTTTATCTATCCATTAGAAGTGACAATTTCAGCACCTGTACAAAAATTAGTGTACATGAATCATGTTATAGAAACAGGCAAGTGCCCTTATAACTGTCAGTATTGCATGATTGACACATTATACATCATAACATTACCTGCCTGATTAATTTTGAACCATCAGTAGTTGAAGAAAAAATTCTATTTCAACATTTCAACTTGGTATGCAAATTGAAAAAGATCAATTTGTATTCTAAATTTTATTGATACAGTATAACTTGTCAAACTGAGTCTGTCTAATCATGATCTCAATGGATTCCGGCACGACAGTATGGCATTTTCCTTCTTAATATTTAAAACCTGTGGTACTGGTATGATTTGGAAACCTATCGAACATACTGTATTTAAATACCATTAAGTGCATTAAATGATACAGGAGTTGCATCAGCTGAGTAACACTCTGATAAGCCACACTGGGCAGGTACACTATATACATATCATATAATTGGCATACATGTATTATACCAAATGTGATTTTCAGTAAAGTTATTGTAATCTAATGACATTTAAATGCTTCAAACCAAGTGCTAACTACATGTAATGTAGGATATAGTAGTTTTAATGTAATTACAAATTACATTCACATGTCCTAAAGTATATAGTAGTTATAATGTAATTAAAATTACATTCACAGGTCCTAAAGTTCTAAATGGTCATTTATATGCAGAATATAATGTACAATCCATGCTCATAGCAGATTCTGCTATTATATTGAACTGTTGTTGTAATTTATTAAATTGGTTTCATAACATCTAAAAGTGTGTTACATTTTATTGAAGATGAAACCTTTAAGCATCTCTAGGAATGATACAAGTTTTGAAGTTACAAAGCATATAACAGCAGAATGTGATATGTGATGAAAGTTTAGTCTCAGTACTGTTAAGAGGATTTGTTAGAATTTTAAATGTTTTTCCAAGACCAATCACTCTTTCAATGTGGACTCTTTTACTTGTGATTTTTCTATCTCGCATAAGTGTTTTTGAATTCATTCTGTTTCTTTTTTTGAAGAAGGTTGGTATGTTCACAGTGACATCCATTCTAGCAAAAAGATCTTGTACGTTAAAACCTTTATCCGCCATCACACTGTCTCCAGGATCACAAATATTTACAAACCTACATCTTTCAACAATTTGACCGTCACTTGTACACCCACCGTATGCAGTTGAAACATAGTTAACCAATCCACCTGGTGTTGATCCAACTAGAATCTTTATGGTGTTAATGGGACATTCGGTGCCATCTACTATAACTCTAGTTGTTGGGAACTTGGCTTTGAAGTCAGATGGGGCAAAGTACCTCACTAAACTGCGAGATGGCCAAATATTAATTTCCTGCCACTGTTTGGACTTAAATATGATCCAAGTATATACAATATTTTTTACACTAGACTCAGATATTGAGAAAACTTTGGACAACTCAAAGTTTGTTGTGTAACGCCTGAGCTTCATAAGTGACAAACAGTACGTACATGTACATCTTGTACGTTGTCGCTACACTGTACTGTACATATACTATTCTAGTAGGCCTACTGTACTGTACAAACGTACACTTTGTACAGTGTACTGTACACACGTACACTTTGTACAGTTTATTACAATTTCGCATAAATCGCTGAACGACTCTACGTACAAAATTTTCATTAAATTTATAATAACACTTTAAAATTTGAAAGCTATTACTTGCAAAAGAACTATATTTCATGTTTACCATGTATCGTCTGCTACGTGTAATCGTCCGGTGAAAAATGGGCCTTGCAAACGACAGATGTCTTTGTCGGCGTCCAGATCTTCCTTGTGCACTCATCTTCACGTCTTATGGCATGCATCCATAATTTCCGTCGCTCCAGGTTTTTCGGAAATTCATGTCCACCTCTTCCATGACACCCGGGAACCGAACAGCAAGTTGAAGGCATATCTAAAATATCTTACTAAACTACCCCATCTTTATGTTTACTTGTTGCTAAGATATTGGAACTCTCCTGTCACTGATGCTGGACCGGGTACCACGGCGACACCTGGACAGGAACGATAACTCACTATTTTCGACCATTAGCTGGGAATATTGACCAAAAATACGTTGTAGATATATTTGATAAAGTTCTAAATTGTTTATCATAATTCAAGTACATACATTCGTTATTTGTCATGTTTACGTCATCTCTTGAAGATTGTTTTGATTTTGTTTAGCTAAGCTGAGAGCAATGTGGCACTTTCTCCTTGTTCCCAATTTTATCGTGACTTCAATGTGCAAGAAGGTAAAGGAATGTGTGGAGAAACATCGTTTGGCCATACTGAAAGGTAAAATGTCCTTTATTATTATTTTTAAATGTATCAGAATTTGATTTGCAATATCATATTACTTATACATTTCATAGGTATTTACAGGAATAGAGGCCGCAGGAAAATCCCAAATATGCTATTGGTATGCAGCTGATTTTCAGAAAAAGGAAGATCATGTAACATGCATGCTAAGATGTACAAATAAAGATGACCTCATTAATAGCCTTGGAGTTTTCCTGGAGTTTTTAGAGATGCAATTTCAGCAAGAGAGGGAAGAAAAATGTGACTATGTTATGCAGATGGCAGAAGTCGCAATGTCCTAAATCCAAACTGGCAGTTTAGAGAACAAACAGTATCTGTTCGTTTTCGACGATGTAACTGAAGAAACCTGCAAAATTGTGGAACAAATTATCTATTTATTTCACAAAGAAAACAACTTTAAAATACTATGCTCTACCATTTATTCCAAGTTCTACAGGCATTGTACTGAACATGATGTTTTCGTCAAAATTGCCGGAGTTTCAGAATCGGAGGCTTTGAAGTTTTTGAAGGACATCAAAATGAAATACTCAGAGGAAAGCATTCAAGCTTTGGCAATTGAAATGGGATATCTGCCATACGGATTGTTCTGGCCAACTCGTATTTGTTTACTACAGACATGTCCTTGGAGGTGTACATAGACAAACTATCAGACAAAGAGTTTTTCAAGCAAGTAGAAGAAAGTTTAAGCTGTACATGGCAAGAATATGACAAAGGCCTTTTATCAGCACATATGCTAACAATCAGGAAAGTGGAAGAAACTTCGTCTGTACATGTTAAACCACTCTTACGGTTCATGCCTTTTCTTCATCACAACGAAATTCCAATCACACAGTTGTAAAAACTTCTTGGTGAAAGTATGGATGAAAGGGATAAAGTTACCACCATCTTTGAGCTGATTTCGAACATCCGAAAGTATTGTATAGGCGGCGAAATTCAATCTGAGCATCAGACACAAGCCATTTCCATCCATGCTGTGACGGCGTTAGTATTAGAAATAAGACTATCACAGGAAGAGAAGGAGTCGATCATTATGGACTTGCTTTGTTTCTTCTGCAAAAATATGAATATAGATTGCCGGCTTCATCTCACTTCAGTCAGCAACCTAGAACTTGAGCCTCACGCCGCCAAGGTAGTTTTACGTAAGGTCAAACTGAAATTATCAACGGAGACGATATTTTTTGATGTGCGCTCTTCATACAGCTATTGGAGTTACCTTCCGAGTGAGTGGAGTAGATCACTTGTTAGCAGAAGACCATTTGAAAAAGGCAATGGCACTTTGTTTTCAGCTCATATATATGACTGACCCCGAATCGCTTATGCTAACTACAGAAGAATTTGAAACACTCGACACCATGGAATATATTGATGACAGCAAAAAAGTTCGAAGCATTTCAGACAGCCTTCTTCAGTATATCCCAACTTTATCAGTGAATCAAGAAAGAAACAAACATCCCGGAAGAGAGAGGGAAAATGAAAAGAAAGAAAATCGACAAAATGCAAGAATGAAAGATTCAAAAGCTAAATCGCTGTTCCAAAGTCTAGGAAACGTCACACGAAAGTTACCACAAAACCTGATTCCGGACATCGTCCTACAGACAGAAAAATCTCCTCATGAATTGGATCATTTGGAAGAAGTTGCTGAGTTTTATGGATGTATGAAGCACGTTGATGAACGTAAAAGGGGTCGACTCAGCAATGAACTGTACCAGAAACTCTTCGACAAAAAATTGGCATTATCACGAGAGAAGCTAGACGAAGTAGTTCTTGTGGAATTGATGATGATTATTTTGTACAATGTTGGCAGAGTTCATCAGTATCAAAGCAAATCATATCCTGCATTAACTCTTGTTTGCAAGAATGAATTTCGACTCGCATACTTACTAGGCAAATTATTGGATGGAAAATACATAGAATTTCCTTCCATGCAGAGTCTGATCACGAGGTGAAGCGGCATTTTATACCACTGTCTTGTCAGTAGAACATATGGCAGTGAATCTGGAGAAGAGAGAGACGTCATCTTACAGAAAGTCATTTGCCGATATAAAGAAATGCTGGAAGAGAGAGACTTGAACTTCTATGAATATGGCATCATCAAATTGAGCAAATTCCAACGTCTGCACCACGATGCAACGTGTTTAAAACTTCTTTTGAAGTGTTCTAATACCAGAATGGCACTCGCTGGAACGAAGGAGGAAGAGGAGAGTTACTTCAAAGATGGACACATATACGCGGACAAACTGGAAGAACTTCTGACTCATCGGCACATATGTAGGTGGTTAGCTGTTCTGGATTCCATGTGGAGTTAGCAAGATTCTTCCTAAAACACAATTTGGAAAAGGCTGAAAACCACTTCAGACGTGCAGTGGAGTTGGAGAAAGATTATAACTTGCAACGAATGTCACAGTTTACTCTCAAATGTAGATTTGGACTTCTCGATTGCCTCATAAGCCGCAACACTGAATCATCACTCAGGGAGGCTAGTGACCTATGTAGAAAACTTGAGAAGTCTCTCCACGAATCGAAGTTCACAAGAAGCTACCAAAAAGCAGTGAGCTACACTACGAAAGTCAAAGAGGGACTTACAAAATGGCGACATTAATCGCATAATGACTCAGAAAAATCCTCTACTTTGGAGCAAAGCAAAATACCGTGAAGTCGATAATTTTAGCGCGGGTGGTATTTTTGGGACTTCAAGAGATATTTTGGTCTTCGCGAAACTTTAATCCGCGATATAATATATGATAATGAATGGCCTTTTCATTTGTACAATGTATCTATTTAGTCATATATACAGGTACAAATCTTTGATAGTTATTTTTCATATTTTTTAAATTAAATTGAAATAACTCAAAACGGTATAACTCGTCAGAACAATCATCGTTTTTATCTTTGTTATATATTAAATCAGTACAAATATTTATGCATGGAAAAATAAAATCAATGCAATGAATGTATAAAAAAATGGCAGTAATTTTTTCCTGAATGTTTAAGTCTGTTATTGAAGGATGAAAGTGGTTATGACTAGCGGTTAAAGCAATGTTTTAGTATGTTAATGTCAGACGTGAGCGATCAAGATTGGCGGTAAGAGCGATGTTTGTTGTAAGTTATTGAAATAGAGGTGCCGTCAAGATTGGCGGTTAGAGCGATGTTTGTTGTAAGTTATTGAAATAGGGGTGCCGCCAAGATTGGCGGTTAGAGCGATGTTTGTTGTAAGTTATTGAAATAGGGGTGCCGCCAAGATTGGCGGTTAGAGCGATGTTTGTTGTAAGTTATTGAAATAGGGGTGCCGTCAAGATTGGCGGTTAGAGCGACGTTTGTTGTAAGTTATTGAAATAGGGGTGCCGTCAAGATTGCCGGTTAGAGTGATGTTTGTTGTAAGTTATTGAAATAGCTGGTGCCGTCAAGATTGGCGGTTAGAGCGATGTTTGTTGTAAGTTATTGAAATAGAGGTGCCGTCAAGATTGGCGGTTAGAGCGATGTTTGTTGTAAGTTATTGAAATAGGGGTGCCGTCAAGATTGGCGGTTAGAGCGATGTTTGTTGTAAGTTATTGAAATAGAGGTGCCGTCAAGATTGGCAGTTAGAGCGATGTTTGTTGTAAGTTATTGAAATAGAGGTGCCGTCAAGATTGGCGGTTAGAGCGATGTTTGTTGTAAGTTATTGAAATAGGGGTGCCGTCAAGATTGGCGGTTAGAGCGATGTTTGTTGTAAGTTATTGAAATAGGGGTGTCGTCAAGATTGGCGGTAAGAGCGATGTTTGTAGTAAGTTATTGAAATAGGGGTGCCGTCAAGATTGCCGGTTGGAGCAATGTTTGTTGTAAGTTATTGAAAGTTGTTTTTTCTTTCCTAGCCCTAAGATCATAAAAATAGTCTGAAATATAAAAACAATCTAAATTGAAGCTTTATTGTCAAATCGCAAAGGACGTTACAAATTTATGTCAATTTTGATTGGCATAGTAAAGACTTCAGTCTAATCTTGATCTTGGGTTAGGGTATAAAAGAGCAGTTTTTCCCTTTATATCACGTCGTAATGACAGTAGTGTTCGATATACTGTATCACATGGATTATTTAAGATACTTTCTTGTGGTTATTCTTGGAACGTTATTTCGTGGGTTTTTTCATTGTAACAATGAATTCACATGTGCATCAAACAATTCGTTTTTTTTTTATTTTTTTGGTTCGAAAGCAACGAGAGTTTCGTGTATATGTGGCAATTTTGTGTAATAAGAAATGCTATTAGTGTATAATGGTTTGTGATAATTGTGGCTATAGCTATGTTTATGTGCTATCTCTATAGAGTATACAGTCGAATACATATCTCCTCTGTTCTGCAGGTAGAGCGTTAGAATTGTACCTTCTGCCCATATTGAATGACCGTAAAAGGCGTCTAAATTGTGGATCCTATCTTTTCTCTTCTTTTTAACTAGCTTTGTTCTTCCTAACGTCTCCCTTGACACCACCTCACTTTTGGCCTTCTGTTGAGCGTTCGACCCTGCGAGGTAGGCTTCTGGATCTGTCCCCTGGCCAAGACAAACCAAAGGCTATAAAAAATGGTAGTTTTGTGCTCGTGCTTAGCGCTCAGCATACCGGGAGTGGGGACGACTGGTTCGCCCGTTTTCTGCTTGGTGTCTTCGGCAGCATCCTTCAGTGATATAGCACTATAAAAAGGGCAAGATTCCACTAAACAAGTAGACACAACACGGAGATACCGCAGTCTCCCAAAACATGCACCGCGCACTTCATACACGCTACACACCTCATACATGGGAGACCTTCCGTCTTTACCTGACCCTGGCTGTTAAAAGGGCGTAAAAGAAGCAATACTTATCTCATGGACTTTTTTCCCATCATACTGACATTACACAAACTATTCGTCCGACTCTTAAACATTTAATTTTAAACTGGTGTACCACTTTATCAACTCAGAACGAATATAACCTATTAAAAAGTGTTGTGTTTCACTTTTGTCTTCTTCTACCAACCCGACATTTACCGGTATAAATTACACTAATTATCCAGTGTTAAGACTAGTGATATCGTGCATGCCTATAACACTGCCTAGGCCAAATGAACATCACTAAGTAGATTAAAATTGTGTGTGTATGCAACATTAGATACTATTGTTGACTAATGATGTGTTGTAAGCGAATGTCCCACAGTTTCGGATCATATTTCTATCATCAAATAACTATGTCGTTATTTTTAGAAGTGTCTATAGCAGTTACTATCAGCGTTTGTGTGACCACATTGAGTACTATTTTACCCTTACTTGCATATGCCAGTTGTAAATAATGTATAAATCATGATTATACAGCATAACGGACTGTTTTGATGAAAAAAAGTTAAATTAATGACTTTCAGTCTTTTTACCCTAAATCTACCTGTTTCCAGTCTTCATTGCAGGTGTCTTGTTCTTATGGTTAAAATTCCTGCCTATATGCCATATCATGCAATATAATTTACAACCACCATATTCATAACAACGTCAAAAAATAATTACTAGCTTAAACAGGGAATAATAACTTAACAAAACACATTTATTTATTCATTCGTTTATTAATATTTCATATAATCGTGTTATAGATACAGATTGGGTGACGGATAAATAGATTATCATCCAATGATTCAGTTTTTGCTTGTAACGAGCATTTGCATTGGCTTAAAACATACTTTATCAGCCCATAAAGGAAAAAAATGGCGTCGCCGTTTGTAACGTTGCTTCTGATTAGATGAGATGACGGCGTGATGATTTCATAGTCAAAAGAGACCCAAAATATTTTTTTTATGTTAACTCTGAGTGTACTCTCATCATAAACCGCTTCTGGTTTATTAAGTGTACATTTATATCTCTATTTCATCCGTCCCACAAATTGAATAAATATATCGACAGATTTCGGAATTTTTCAATTGTTGAAAAAAGATTCAAAGCTTAAATTCATATTTAAACCCCCTTTTTTCAAACTAGAACAAAGAAGCGGGTTTCCTTTGTAATAACACATTGTAATAACGTCAGAATGGTTAGATTCAAAACTTTTTACACTATAGTTTAGATGCACATGAATTCCTTAAATCATGAATTCATTGTTTCCATATTATTTTTG